>NC_041394.2:334398872-334671372 GCF_900747795.2 Erpetoichthys calabaricus
CACGTGAGCTGCTGTCTTGTGTGATGTTGCGATGTCCATGGGTTTATTTAATGTTAGCTAAGACCCGGCAGTTAAAAGTTTCTCGCTACAGCAATTTTAACTCTGTTACAAAGTGATCCAAACTGTTGTTTATACCTCGTGTGTTCTCATTAAACTTGTATCTCACGAATATGGCATTGCAAATGGCAGCGGGAGCGTTTGTATAAAGTTAATTTAAACTTACGGTTTACACCGTGCCCGGCAGTTAAAAGTTTCTCGCTACAGCAATTTTAACTCTGTCACAAAGTAATCCAAACTGTCGTTTATACCTCATGTCTTCTCATTAAACTTGTATCTCGCGAATATGGCATTGCAAACAGCAGCGGGTCAGTTCACGTGCTTACGTGGGAGGCGTGATGACGCGATATATTTTGATATATATATATCAAAATACCCGCGCTTCGCAGCGGCGAAGTACTGCTTTAAAATTTTTATTAAGAAGAAAAGTAAACCTTTTTAAACTGAGGGAAAATGAATCAATAATTATTTGTTAAGGATCTCTTTGTATACCACGTTGTCAGTTCGCCCCTCCGGTTGTAATATGACCAAGCTGTGTGCTGAGCTTACTCTTGAGCATGAAATCTAACGTGGTTTGTGCCCTTCAGAATGAAAACAGTTTGCATTTACCTTTTTAATAAAAGGAGAGCTTTTAAGCCTGAGAAATCACCCCGTAAATGCACACGTTTAATTGCACATGTGTTAATATGTATGCTTACACAGTATTAAAAAGACACTCAACAATTAACGTCATTTACCTTCGTTCCTGCAGTTGACTAGTGCTGTAAATCTCTTCCTTGTTTTCAGTTCACGTGATTACTCCATTAGAGTATATGGACAAAAAACAGATTCCAGTTATGACCATTACGCGTAGAATTTCGAAATGAAACCTGCCTAACTTTTGTAAGTAAGCTGTAAGGAATGAGTCTGCCAAATTTCAGCCTTCTACCTATACAGGAAGTTGGAGAATTAGTGATGAGTGAGTGAGTGAGTGAGTGAGTGAGTGAGTGAGTGAGTGAGTGAGTCAGTCAGTCAGTCAGTCAGTCAGTCAGTCAGTCAGGGCTTTGCCTTTTATTAGTATATATATATATATATATATATATATATATATATATATATATATATATATATATATGTATATGTATATATATGTATATACGTACTGTGTATATATATTTTGTGATAAGTACCTCAGACACAGACAGACGGACACCATTCTTAAGTCCACCACACGTTTATTGTGCATAATTTACAGTCCAATAAAGTGCACAACCCAGTGCCTCAAGCACCAAACTCCCCCAAAGTCCAAGCCTCTTACAGTCTCTCTGCCTGCTCCTCAGGCCGCCTCCTCTCTCCTGCACTCAAAACCTTGTCCACTCCTCACCCGACTCCAGTCCTCCTTTGCAGGGAGGCAGCCCCTTTTATAAGTGCCCGGATGGGCTCCAGGTGATCCGCAACACTCCCTAGACACTCCCCTGTGTGGCGAAAGTGCCGGCTGTATTCCCAGAAGCCCTCCGGGTGCTCCCAATCTTCTTCCCCCCAGCACTTCCTGGTGTGGCGGAAGCGTTGGGGTTCCGAGTCCTTCAGGCATAGGGGCGCCCCCTGGCAGAGACCACGGGCCCCTACAGGGTTGGGCTTCCAAGCCCTGCACCCGTGGCCCCTAAAGGAACCAGGGCGGTCGCCCTCTCGTGGTCTAAAGGAGGAGGCATGAGCCCTCCTCCTATCTTCCTGGTCCTTCCCCCAGCCATCTGCCACAATATATATAGTAGATTTATACCTGGTGGCATGGATCATGGACTATCTTATAGACAGACCTCAGTATGTACGTCTTGGGAACTGCAGGTCTGACATTGTGGTCAGCAACACAGGAGCACCGCAGGGGACTGTACTTTCTCCGGTCCTGTTCAGCCTATATACATCGGACTTCCAATACAACTCGGAGTCCTGCCACGTGCAAAAGTTTTCTGACGACACTGCTATCGTGGGCTGCATCAGGAGTGGGCAGGAGGAAGAGTATAGGGACCTAATCAAGGACTTTGTTAAATGGTGCGACTCAAACCACCTACAACTGAACACCAGCAAAACCAAAGAGCTGGTGGTGGATTTTAGGAGGCCCAGGCCCCTCATGGACCCCGTGATCATCAGAGGTGACTGTGTGCAGAGGGTGCAGACCTATAAATTCCTGGGAGTGCAGCTGGATGATAAATTGGACTGGACTGCCAATACTGATGCTCTGTGCAAGAGAGGACAGAGCCGACTATACTTCCTTAGAAGGCTGGCGTCCTTCAACATCTGCAATAAGATGCTGCAGATGTTCTATTAGACGGTTGTGGCGAGCACCCTCTTCTACGCGGTGGTGTGCTGGGGAGGCAGCATAAAGAAGAGGGACGCCTCACGCCTGGACAAACTGGTGAGGAAGGCAGGCTCTGTTGTAGGCACAGAGTGGGACAGTTTGACATCTGTGGCAGAACGACAGGCGCTTAGCAGGCTCCTGTCAATCATGGAGAATCCACTACATCCAGTGAAAAGTATCATCTCCAGACAGAGAAGCAACTTCAGCGACAAACTGCTGTCAATGTCCTGCTCCATTGACAGACTGAGGAGATCGTTCCTCCCCCACACTATGCGACTCTTCAATTCCACCTGGGGGGGGGGGGGTAAACGTTAACACAATACAAGGTTATTGACTGTTACACCTGCCTCGCACTCTCCACCTTGCATTTTTTAACTTGTACTGCATTTTTATCACTCTTTAATTAATATTGTTTTTATCAGTATGCTGCTGCTGGAGTATGTGAATTTCCCCTGGAGGATTAATAAAGTATCTATCTATCTATCTATCTATCTATCTATCTATCTATCTATCTATCTATCTATCTATCTATCTATCTATCTATCTATCTATCTATCTATCTATCTATCTATCTATCTATCTATCTATCTATCTACTGTGTATTTATATATATATATATATATATATATATATATATATATATATATAATAATAATAATAATTCTTTACATTTATATACCACTTTTCTCAGTACTCAAAGCGCTATCCACACAGGGAGGAACCGGGATATATATATTCATGGCATTCGTAGTCTGAATCAGGTTCGATTCCTGAGAGGGGATGCAGTGAGTGTGTATGCCTGATTAGCCCAGAATTAGGGCGAAACACGTGTCGCATACTCTTTGCATTATTTGACAGTAAAACTATTTCAACCATTTATATGTATATTGTAGCGTGCAGCCGGGGCTCTTGCTCTCTAGATGGCAACCCCCCCTGGCTTGCAGCAGTGCCTCAGACTCCCGCAGGGCTTCATGGGAATTGAAGTGTGGTGCAGCCCTGTTGGGATCCGCAGGCGCCACCAGGGGGTGCTGCAGCAGGACCTGCTGAGCCCTTATTTGCAGTTCTTCTGCCACACCCGGAAGTGCTTCCGGGTGCATTATAAAAGGAGCCAGCAGCCACTACTGAAGCTTGACCCTAGGAGGGAAGGTAGAGAAAGATAACGAGAAGGAAGAGATGTATGGTATTGTGCTGGGACTGTGTTATACTTGTGGGGAACAGGGAAGGCATTTCCCACAAGTGAAAAAGAAAAAATAAAACTTGTGTACTGTGAACTTGTGTCTCACGCGTGTCTGTGAAGGTTTCAGCTGACGGTACCAGCCTGGTGGACCACAAGTGGCGTAGTCGACAGGATACCTGGCCATCTGCAAAGCAGGGACCTGCATTGTAGAGTCTTGTGGTAACCCGACACAGCATTGTGAGGCGCATACATGATGAAGCACAGTGGCACACGCGGCTTCGGAAGCACACGCTGAGGTCACGCTTGGGAAAAAAAAAAGAAAAAAGGAGCCACTGAAGAAGCTTGCTAAGACACCGCTCCTACTCAATGGGGAAGAAGAGATCCAGGAGGGCTCCTAAGGCAGCGGGCACAGACATGTCCGCTATCGCAAACAATGCCCAGATTGATGTGCTACGGAGAGATGCCACCCAGAAGGCGGAAGCTCCGGGAGACGGGGTCCGCAAAGAGTTAAGTGCCAGCCCCAGGGATGATTTGCCCTGGGAGTGTTTTACATCCATTCCATATGCCTATCTCTTAGATGGCAAAATACCGGATCGGCGTTGCTGACCTAAGCACGTCAATCCCTGGGGCAATGGCGGGGTGAGCTTGAACGAGTGACTTTGACCTGGGCTCGCTGCTTGCCAAGAGACAACAGCTGGAGCAGGAGCACCTGGAATCTCAATGAGATGGCACATTACGACGGAGGAGGGGGTGGTGGAGGGCTGGGAAGCCCTCCATGAAGCAGGTAAGAGTGGGGAGGATGTGTGCCGGATTCCCACTGCTAAAGGGTTGGTGACGGGGACAGCGAACCTCCTCCCTAATCTCCAAGGACACCCGACGGGGCCTGTGCTGGAAGCCAAATGTATTAACCTGTTGTGGGCTGTACGTGAGCTGGAGGATATGCTCCAGCCTGTACGGTCTTTCCTGCAGGGACTGGCTCTGCTGAGGCAGAGAATCGAGCAGCTGGAGAGGATGACTGAGGCGCCCCTGAAGAAAGCGCCAGAAGAGACGTGACGCTAGACTGTCCGGCCGACGTGATGCAGCGGTACAGGTGAGTGTTTCCTGTACCGTAAATACACAAGGAGATCTAAGCGAATTGCATCCTGATATAACACCTGAGGGAATGTGAGTAGCTAGAGTTCCGACAGAGGAGGCAGGTGTGATGATCGATCGTGCAGTGGGGGGGGGGGGATACGGCAGAGGTGTGTGTGAGGGGCTGGCTTGTAAGTAGCGGCAGCCAGAGCGACACGCCCCAAAGGCCGGCGGCAATCTTACTCAAGTCCAAAGGGGTGCAGACTGCGCAGGCTCTCTCCTGTTACCATAGAGAGACCCAGATTGTCGTTGTACCCAAACATAAGAGGAGGACCCGGAGAGGGAAAACCGGGTCTCCTAACAGCACAGCACAAAAGCCCGTCTATTCAGGTGCAGCGGAGGGCTTTGCTGTGTGGAGGCGAAGAGAAACACCCACTTCAGCTGCGTGCGAGGTGAAGCGGGGCTTCCCAACCTGTTTTCATACCCGCAGGGCACAGGAGTGAGACAGGGGGTGACGCTGTTATAACTGTTGGAATCGGGGACACGTCTGGAGGTGCTGTCCGTTTAAAACGGTGGTAGACGCCGGGAGATGGTATCGGCACAGCACATCATTGTACTTGTCTTGTTTTGTTGCAGCGAGAATCCGTGGACCTGACAGCGTTGAACCCCTGTCCTAGAGTAAGACAGCCCTTGCGGGACGGGCCACTTCGCCCCACAAGGCTTAGCTGAGGGAAGGGCAGTGCGGCCGGGGCTCTTGCCCGGCTGGGACGCCTCCACACTGGGAGGTCCGGGGGAGCAAACGTGGACAGAGCATTACCTCCCCCGGGACGCTAGATGGCAACCCCCCTGGCTTGCAGCAGTGCTTCAAACTTCCGCAGGGCTTCATGGGAGTTGGAGTGTGGTGCAGCCCTGCTGGTGCTTTGACTGTTATTTACTTGCAAAGAAGATTGAGATTGAGGCTTTGGTGTTTATTATGGTGCAATTTTCTTACTACTGAGATTGTGGTCCTACTGGGATTATTTGTGTTTTGTTTGTATACCCCATTTTTTGACACCCACTGCATGTGTCTCTTCGGAGAATCCTTGAGTACTGCTGGTTTGACTTTATGCCGAATGAGTGGTTGCTCATGGAGTCCCAAATGAGGGAAATTACATGAATTGTGAGGGAGCATCAGTTGTGTTTAATCCGGCTTGCAGGATCCTCATTGATGAGGACCTGAGTGGCTGGGCCAGGCCAATGGGACATCCACATAACACCTGGCAGCGGCAGATAGATGATCATTTCTGGAGGCTGGAACTGGACCGTGTGTCTGCCTGGGGGTTTGCCAACCAGGATCCTGAGCTGTTTCGTCGTGTGGTGGGTGTAGCAATGCACTGTACCAGTGCATGCTCCCCAACCTGACCTGAACTGATTGCATGTCCAGCCTTCCTGGAACGGGGTCTCTCTTTGAATTAATTGCCCTTAACTAGATTTCTTCCAATCTTTTCCTGCAAGGATTTTTTGGGAATTTCTTTCTTGCTTTCTGAGGGAGTCAAGGAGGGGGGTCTTTCAAAAAGAGGGCCTGTTAAGCCCATTGAGTCTTTACTTTTGTGATCTTAGGCTATACAAGAAATAAATTGTTGCACTGGGACACTTCACTCACTTTGAGCATAATAGAGACACCTAAAGAAGTAAGACTGGGAAGAACAGACTGTCTGATTTGCAATGGGCTGGAAAACCATTCTAGTCATAAGAGCGTCTATAGCAAATACCATTTTCAAATCCAAAGATGTTTATAAGTATAATTCATAAAAAGTATTTTGTGCCAAAGTTAGCTGTTGTTGTCAGATCCAGTCTGAGGTTATATGTACTGAACATTCAACTAAAAGATGTTTTGAGCTGGCAACAATCCACTACTTGACAGAGAGCTAGCTAGCTCAGATTTATGGACCACCTGCTGGACAGACGTAGAAGACTTAGGCCAGGTTTATACTTCACGCGACGCATGTTGCAGCGGACGCTCCTGCTACGCAAGTGTTTTACTATTTATACTTGCGCATGTACTTTACGTAAATCTGGTGGAATCCACCAGGTGGCAGTGTGAGATATTATCACATTGAGAACTGGTTCCGCTTCTCTGTGTTGTGAATTGCCTGGAACAACCATTAAATTCCGATGACACCTTACCACAATATCTCTGAAAAGGATGTTTAATGATTAAATCCATCAATCCAGGGATGTGTCCATTCTAGCAAGCATTGGGCACAAGGCTGAAACAATCCCTGGATGGGGCCTCAGCTCATCGCAAGGTCAATACAAGCACACACATACACTAGCGTCATTTTAGTGTGCCAAATCACCAAATCTGCATATCTTTGGAAGGAAACCGGAGCACAGTGTGGAAACCCAAAAGGAAAACATCCAAACTCCAGGCAGAGAATACCAACAATGTGACTACCTGCAAGAGAGCAGTGCTACTGCTCTGCCACCGTGTCACCCCCATGTGTGTAATTACAGTATTAACAGTTGTAGCAGTAGAGGCGTGGATCCACCTCTAACACCCTCAGGTACCACTCCAACCACGATGTAAAAGCACAATAACTATTTATTTTTCTGTTATCACGTGCATAAAGCACCCTCCACTCCACACTCATATAATTAACACAATACCAATACTCATAAACACTCCTCCTCGCCCAGACACTTCGCCCTCCTACCTCCCAGCTCAGCTCAGTGTACTGGGCTTCCCAGAGTCCTTTTATACACCCTGACCCAGAGGTGCTCCTGTCCAACAGTCCACAGTTCCTTATTCCTTCCGGGTCAGGGTAAACAGTCCTGTTCTTCAACCCGGGAGCACGTTGTTTCTTCCTGTCACGTGACCATGACGTACTCCTGGGCTATAGGGCACATAAGAGCCCACGAGCCCCCCTACAGCGACGCCTGGTGGCCCCCAAGGTATCCAGCAGGGCTGCGTATAAAAACTACACAGTCCATGAGGCCCTGCTGGAACTCGGGGGACGTCCACGCTGTCCGGAGAGCTCCTCCTGGAGGCCTGGGAGTGAGGGCCGGAGTCAGAAGCCGGCAATCCACCACACAGTATTCATTTTTTAAATGAAATTAACGATTTATCTGCAAAATGTAACATACATATGAAGGTGATATCAAGTATAAATTTTTGGATTCTAAATGTGCAGAGAGTTGGAGTATCATACATGTAATGTGTTCTGTGTGGTGATCTATTGCTGTTTGCTGCTGCTGTCAAGTCAAGAGGAAGCCCTAGAAAAAAAAAGACGGCACAGAAAACAGTATGTGAGACTTTTAAAGTGTATCATGTCATTACGATCAGGAATATGCGACGCTTGAATATAAAAGCACCACGAATGCATTTGTATGTCTGCATTTTGCTTCACCACATTGAACCATTCATCAAACATCGAAGCGCGGACACCGATCTTGTAGGATCCTCAAAGTGGCTTTCTGTCACATGTAGATAGTAAACAGAGACTCTGATGTCACATTCCGACTTTTATCACACTGCGCCCCTGACTTTTTTCTGGTACTGCATGCGTCGCGTTAATTTCTGAGGGCCTGCTCAGAGGATGCGTCAAATGACCCCTGGGAACGCGTGGCAGCTATAATGCGGGTGCATACGCGTTCTGAGCGTGAAGTATAAACGAGCCCTTAGATGTGCAGTGATGGTGTGCTTGGAATGACTAGCATAAACAACTGATCAAAATGTGTTCAAATGCCTCCTTCAGCAGAGCTTTTAGTTCAATTTGAGAGAGGTCGGAATTGTAGAATCCTAATGAACAATGTTCAAGATCACAATGAGCCGTAGTCGGAAAGTGTTTGTGCCTTTTGTGATCCAGTCCTTGTACTTATTTGTGGACATCAGCAGTAACAGAAGCTGATGAGTTGAAGAAAGAAGCCTTTTATGCAATGTTAACGGGATGGTCTCCAAAGTTAACTGACCTGATGCCAAAAGGGTGGTGACTGCGGCAGTGTTTTGGTAAGTCCACAGAGAATGGCATTTGCATTCCATTGAAGATATTGTAGCAAACAAAGTTTAGACTCAGGATGTGTAAATACTGCGGTGGGTTGGCGCCCTGCCCGGGATTGGTTCCCTGCCTTGTGCCCTGTGTTGGCTGGGATTGGCTCCAGCAGATCCCCGTGACCCTGTGTTCGGATTCAGCAAGTTGGAAAATGGATGGATGGATGGATGTGTAAATAGGGTGTTGTGTAGGCTATTCTCAGCAAGGATAATGTTAACCTTAACTAAATATTCTAGAGAAAGCTTTAAGGGGGGTCCTTTGAGAAACCTTTCAACCCAAAATCAAGATCTAACCAAAAGGAGTGTATAGAGGTGCTTTAACTAACATGCCTCTTCAGTGTTGTGATGACAGTAGGGACAGTGCCTCTGGATTGGCAGACTGAGTTGGCGGTCTCATTTTTAAAAGGTTGACAAGAGGGAGTGCACTAATTATCAAGACATAAGTCATCCTAGGAAAAGGAGTATTGTGGATTCTTCTCTGGCTATGGAACATTTTGCAAAATGATTTGCCCTTGCATAGAATAGTTATGGAAAATTTTCAGTTTTGCCTCTATGTTTTTCATAACTTTGGTAAAAAAATGCATGTGTATATCTTTCAATAATTCGCAATATCTTGTGGAGGATAACCAAAATTATGGAATTCTAGGACAGATGCCATTCAGACCCTGTGTTTGCCAAGCAAGAGAGTTGTTCTTGTAAACTTTGCATTAAGCTGAGATTATTTAATGTGAGCATCAGACTTTGCCAAGTTTTCTGCTGAGTAATCTTTACTGTTTGTAGATGATGTTGTCTTCTTTACATCATCAAACTGTGATCTCCAGCATTCACTGGAACAGTTGGCAGCTAAGTATGATGCTGTGTAGAAGGTGAGCACCTCCAACCCAGGAAGCGCTTCATTACACAAAGAGTTGTGGGGCTACTGTATGTAACAAACTACCAAGAAATTGAATTGAAGCAGAAACCTTGACAAACTTTAAGAAGAATTTGGATGAGATATTGGGACAACTTAGCTGATAACTAAGTAAACGGGCTTGATGGACAGAATGGTCTCCTCTCATTTGTTAAATTTCTTATGTTCTTAAATGTCTTGGTCTTTTCATGAAACAGCATGGCTTGTTTCCTGAAGATAAAGGGTGAGCAACTGTTTCAAGTAAATGAATCCAAGTACCTCAGAGTTACAGTCAGGGTTATCATAAGATTGACCAATGAACTGGTGCAACATTAGCAGTTATGAAAACTTTGTAACTTTCTGTGGTGCTGAAAAAGGATCCAAGACAACAGACAAAGGTATTGATTTACCAGTTGGTCTTTATCTCCATTCTTACCTCTGGTCATGACCTCTGTGTAATTACTGACAAAATGGAATCACTAGTACAAGCTGTCAAAATGAGGTTCTTGAACTATGGCTCATGTCTCTCAATTTCTGACTCTTTCAGTCCCCATTCTTTAATCGTAGCACCTGCACATCCAGTGAGTGGTCTGTAAACCTACTAAAGTCCAAAGTCCTGGCAGACAGTAGTATGAGGTGTGCTATGTCAAGACGTCATTCACCCCGTTGTGATCTGTACCTTTGTTAGGTTTTTGCAGAATATCTTGGATAGATTTATACAGTCTATACATTGATCTAGAGATTGTAGAACTCAAGGATCATGATTTTTCTCATTGATTTTTGTCTTTGATGTAAATTGAGAAAGTCATGATGGCCATGTTTGTCTCCAATGGCACTGCTGTTTCAAAGTGTTTGGAGTCTTCCATTGTCACGGTGTTCACCCACAATTCCACGGCTTGTGCGCCACCTTTGATGTTATTAAAGGTCACTCCAAACCACTCTGAGTATCTGGGTTTGAAACTAATAGTAGTTATGCTCAGACTTTCAAAACCCTTTGGTCCTTTAGACCAGGGGTTCCCAAACTTTTCAGCTCACGACCCCCAAAATAACCGTGCCAGTGACTCGTGACCCCCACTATCCTCGGAAGTGGTTAAAATATACAAATGTTGCGCGCAACGGTGCACATGCGCCAATAGGCCTATCCAAACATGAGCATGACAACAAAAAAGAACATAACGCTCTAACAACCATATAACTTTTTAAAAAATTGTTATTTACTCATTCGTTTAATTTCAACAAAACACCTCACCTAATGAGATGGGTGGATTAATTAATTTCTAAAAAGTTTAAATAAAGTATTTGATTTCTTGGAAATCATCTCGCGACAACCCAATGTCTTATGACCCCCCAGAGGGTCGCGACCCCTACTTTGGGAACCACTGCTTTAGACCACCTGTTTTTTTGCTCTTGTTTCAGACTACTGATTTTTGGTTACATCTCCAGTTTGTTTGTATAATAGGATTGACTTTCAGTGCTGACCTTATTTTGCAATTTGACTATGCATATCTCCTGGTTATCAACATGAAAAATAAATACCATCTCACCTCGAGTCAGTATATAGCCAATCAGAATCGAGAACTCAAAATGTGACATGTGTCCAGACCCATTTTTGGACCAATGAAGGTGTGAGAAAATTCCTTTCATTCAACCAATCCAATGGAATGCAGGCTTTGAACAGACATCCCACATTTAGTGGTGTTGGATGCAGAAGTAGATAGGTGAAGTGAGCTAAGGTTTCTTATGGTGGGTAGGAAAGGACAACAGGTCAGAGTCCATTTTTGTTAACATGGTGGGCAAAAAGGAAAAGTGATATGTGTATGCCTGTGTGTGTGTGTGTGTGTGTGTGTGTGTGTGTGTGTGTGTGTGTGTGTGAGTGGATGGTGGGGGAGGCTTTGCAGCATATTACTTATTGGCATGTAGTTTATGAGGGGAAGAAGAGGTGTAAAGAAGTGGAAAGGAGTGGACTGTGAGGCTGAACTGGGAAAAGGTTATTGAAAGGCTGAACGATCAATGTGCCTACAAAGTGCATAAACTGGCTTAGGTGTGAGAAACAGGGCAATGGTGCCCACTATGGACTGGCAAGGGCAGGCAGACTTAGTGGACATGGCACAATAACAGCATTAAATTCATCCTGACCTGCATGAACATTATTCTTCAAATGCATTACCTTCGCCAACCCGAGTACCCCAGACATTCAAAACCTTGTAGGATTTTTTTAAAGATATATAGTTTTAATGGTAAACTTTGGCCACAGAACAGGCAGTGAAGGATTCAGTGTAAGAATGTCAAGACTCCTCAAGAAGATGTTTCACTCTCACATCATAATGTTTAAACAGGTCAAGAATTTCTTCAGCAATCAAATGTTTAGGCATCGTCTGAATTAGTTTTGGTCCATAGAAGACATTTATGTGCACAATTAAAAACACATTCAATGCTCAGGCAAGTGAGATTATCTACAGACTAGTCACGTTCAGTAAAGCTATAATCAGCCTGCCTCCATACAGAAGGGTTTGATTCCTAGCATCAGGAAAGGCATCTGGCTGTAGACATTTTTGCTCTAGTTCCCCCAAAAATTGGGAGGCAACTGGTTTTCCAGGAAAAATCAGCATTAAACCATTATAGAAAGAAGGAAATACTCCTTAAAAAAATATGCGTTGGAAGCTTAATTAACTTTTTAAAATCCAGCATGGATGGGCCTTGTAAATCTAACAATACTTCAAGTGCCAAATGCTGAATGACTTTGTGCTCAGTGTTAGATCTTTGGATTCTTTTTGTATTTCAGTTCCTCCAGACTGCAAAGGCTTCCTGCTACCACAGAAACGTGAAAACAGAGAAAGTGAAAGTGGGAATCCTTGCCAAGTCCGCCACTGCAGTGTGAGACTAACATGTAATAACTAATGTCTGTCCAGTCAATACGTGAGTCAACAAAAGTAAACTTCCTCCAAACTGTACATCATGTTTATTTAGTTAAAAGTTTCTGCTTCTTCTTCCAAAATAATCCCCCTGTAGAAGTAACAAAAAAATAATATGGACTACTGTAGCAGTTATGGCTTTGAGCCACCTCTCGAACCCTTAGGTACCACTCTGATGACCAGGTGAACGTATAAATATTCTTTATTTTAATATTACACGGTGCACAAAGCACTCTCCACATCACTCGCATATAAATCACAATAAACTCAATAAACAATACTCTCTCCTCCTCGCCCAGACACTTGCTACCCTACCTCCCAGCTCTGCTCAAATGTCTGGGCTTACCCAGAGTCCTTTTATAGCCCCTGACCCGGAAGTGGTTCCTGGCCAAACCCACAAGTCCGTTTTCCTTCCGGGTCAGGGCAAACAGTCCTTTTCATCCCGGGAGCACGTCGCTTCCTCCAGTCACGTGACTGTGATGCACTCCCAGGTTATAGGGCATAAAAGAGCCCACTAGCCCCCCTACAGCGACTCCTGGCAGCCCCCAAGGTATCCAGCAGGGCTGTGTCACAACACTACAAAGTCCATGAGGCCCTGCTGGAACTCGGGGCACGAATATGCTGTCCGGAGGGCTCCTCCTAGCGGCCTGGGGGTGGCGACCGGAGTCCATAGCCGGTCGTCCATCACAACTACTAATTTCAAAGGCTTTCTAATGTTAAATGTGTCTCAGGGTTGGCTTTTCTACATTTTTGGTTCCAAATGTGCATTTTTCTATTCTTTGTGAACACTTAATAATCATTAAGCATTGACTGCATACAAGGTGAATCATGATAGTGCATATGGGAATAAAGAAATGTATAAAACACTAATGACCTGTTAAAGAATCGGGCAAAGATGCCAATAATAACCCTATAACTCTTGTTACACACGTGCGAGTAGGAGACAGCTAAAGGGTCTGAGTAAGTGTAATAAAACATCTGACCGGGGAGCGGCGGAGTGCGCTGACTGTCTTTCTCAGTTCCCTACAGACCTTTCCCAGGAAATCCTGCAAGGTTCCGGCCCTTCAGAAGACGTCACTTCCGAAGCCGGCCCTTTTGCTGACGTCACTTCTGGTTCCGGCCATTTTGATGACATCATTTCCTTTCCAGACCTTTAAAGCCTCCATCTAGGGCTACTATAGGGAGTTCTGTCTTGGACTCTGTGAGATGCACATTGTACTTGTGATTCAAAAAACCCTTTTGCAGCTGGGAAAAACAATATATGGGTGGCTGCCCCAAACCTTTATAATGTCTTGAACTCATAATTATTACAGTGGCGTAACCGGAAGGATGAAGTCCCAGAAGAAACTGGGACACGGACATGTAAATAACCAGGTAGGAAAGTACCGGGGCTGAGTTTCTGGGGGATTGAGTGCGTTTGGGAGTCAGGAAGGACTCAGTACAGGCTCCGCTCCTCAAATACAACCCCGGGCTTATATCTTACCAAATGGAGAATGTGAAGGGGACATACAGGCATAGGCTGGTTTCTGGGGATGAACCAAAAAGGGCTTATTATGCTCTCTCGGAGGAGGGAGCTGAGCCACCCATTGGGACTGAGGTCCCAGATAAATATGGGTTATCCCCAGTCCAGCAGGCAGAAATAATAAAAAACTGGGTACTTGATCCAGAGAGATCAGTACAGGAGCAGGCTATGACCTTATGGGAGCAGGTGGCTGTATGGCTAAGGCCATTTGAATTAAGCACCTGCCAGAGAGTACAACAGGTAGCCTGTCTTATCTTCTTAAAAGGTCTCCCCAAAAACTTTGCCCAACCGGACTGGGGTGACTTTCATTCCATGGAAGAGCTTATAAAGCTCATGAAATCAACTGAAATAGTCTCAAAATCTGGGAGAGCAGAACGGTCCTCTAGTGGATTTCCTAGAGATCACGTCCTACTAAATAAGTCTTTTACACATAAATCGGAGCCTGTTTCTCAGTTCCCAGGCCACCGGGCGTACGACCTACCTGGGAGCGAGGCGGGATGTAGGTGGAGGGGGGAGGACGGTTGCCAACCTCCTGACATGTTCAAATACGGGAGCAGTAGTCATTAATGGTTATAAACTCCAAGCACTGTTTGATTCCGGCAGCAACGTTTCCATTGTTGATTGCTGATATGTTTTACCGCGACAAAGAATGAAAAAGAAGACCAGTATTAAATGTATCCATGGAGACACCCGGATGTACAATACCGCCCTGTGTTTCATGACTCAGGGAGGATCGCTAAAAAAATGTCCCATGGCGGTCCACCCTAATCCTCCCTTTCCAGCAATTCTAGGGTGGGACTGGTCAGAAAATAAATGCGGTAAACTATTGACTACTCCCAATAAAAACTTAGGCCTCGTTATAGATGGGGATAACTCGTCTCAAACTGTCTCCACGCCATGTACACAGCCGGCGGAGAGAGATACAGAAGCCCACGAGGAGGACGGTGAGATTCCAGGACCATCGCAGGCAAATACGTCATCCACCTGCAACTCAACGAGTCGGGAGGAATACCCTCCCCTTGAGGTCAGACCGCATCCTCTCTCCGACATTCACTTTCAATTTAAACAAACACCGGCTTCTTTTAAAAGGAAGCAGTGGAATGATGACTCCCTAAAATTTGCAAAAAATGCAGTCGTCCTTGTCAACGGTCAATGCACACACCAGCCCATGCCACAAGGACCTCACTTTGTAATGGCGGAGGTTTGGAAATTGTTGTTAATCCCACAAACCTACCGGCAGCAGGTTTGTTACTTAGCTCACGCCCACCTCCTTGGAGGCCATTTAGGCTCCGAAAAAACTTTAGAGCGGACTAAGCTCAGATTTTATTGGCCAGGAATTAACGAGGAGGTTTGCCGCTTTTGTATTTCTTGTCCAGAATGTCAATTACGGCAAATTCCTAGGAGGGACCATGCTCCTCTCGTTCCCCCTCCCTTAATTGATGTCCCCTTTGAACAAATCGGGGTCGATATTGTAGGACCCTTGGAGCCCTCAGCCCGAGGACATAAATATATATTAGTCCTCATGGATTATGCGACCCGATATCCGGAAGCTGTTCCCTTACACTTAGCTACATCTAAAGCAATCGCATGGGAACTAGTAGGACTATTTGCGCATGTCGGTATTCCTAAAGAAGTCTTAACGGACCAAGGAACACCATTTACCTCAGAGACGTTCAGGGAAATGGCCAAGTTACTAAAAATAAAGCACTTAAAGACCGTGGTGTATCATCCTCAAACCGACGGTCTAGTGGAGAGATTTAATCAGACTCTCAAGCAGATGCTTCGCAAGGTGATCAACGGGGATGGGAGGAATTGGGATCAACTCCTCCCCCTCGTTCTCTTTGTCTGTTGGGAAGTCCCACAAGCCTCTACGGGGTTCTCACCTTTTGAATTGTTATACGGATGACAACCCCGAGGTATATTGGATATTTTGAAAGAAGGCTCAGAAGGAGAGGCTCTTCCCTCTACAAATATTTTGGAATATATCGCACAGTTACGTGATAGATTTGGGAAAATCCGACCTATTTTAAAAAGTCATATGGAAGAGGCACAAGCAGCACAGGCCCGTTATTATGACCATGGCACAACACTCCGAGAATTCCATCCGGGGGATTGTGTCATGGTATTAGTTCCCACCACACATTCTAAATTACTCGCCCATTGGCAAGGCCCTTATGAAATTAAGGAGAGAAAAGGATTGGTTGACTATTTGGTGAAACAACCCAATCGTAGAACAACTGAGCAGGTTTATCATGTGAACTTGCTGAAGCCGTGGAAGGAGAGGGAACCAGATCACTCCTCCGCTGAGCCCTGCTCATTCTTTGCTCACATAGACACCCTTAATTTTGGGGAGGAATTAACTTATAGACAAAGACGGGAGCTGGAATCAGCTATCCTGTCCGTCTCAGAGGTGGTGAGTGAAAAACCCGGAAGGACCTCTCTGATTGCGCACGACATAGTGACTGAACCGGGGGTTATAGTCCGGGAGCGCCCCTATAGACTTCCTGAGGCAAAGAAAGCAGAAGTGGAGCTAGAAATCAAGCGGATGCTGGAACTAGGAGTGATTGAGGAAAGTTATAGTCCCTGGTCCAGCCCAATTGTCTTGGTTAGTAAGCCTGACGGCAGTTGGAGGTTTTACAATGACTTCCGTCGGCTTAACCAGGTCTCCCTTTTTGATGCTTATCCCATGCCTCACGTGGATGACCTCATGGTAAATCATGATAGTGCATATGGGAATAAAGAAATGTATAAAACACTAATGACCTATTAATGAATCGGGCAAAGATGCCAATAATAACCCTATAACTCTTGTCACACACGTGCAAGTAGGAGACAGCAAAAGGGTCTGAGTAAGTGTAATAAAATATGACCGGGGGTGGCGGAGTGCGCTGTCTTTCTCAGTTCCCTACCGACCTTTCCCGGGAAATCCTGCAAGGTTCCGGCGCCTCTGAAGACGTCTCTTCCGAAGCCGGCCCCTTTTCTGATGTCATTTCTGGTTCTGGCCATTTTGATGACATCATTTCCTTTCCAGACCTTTAACGCCTCCATCATGGGCTACTATAGGCAGTTCTGTCTTGGACTCTGTGAAATGCATATTGTACTTGTGATTCAAAAAACCCTTTTGCAGCTGGGAAAAACAATACATGTATTTTAAAATGGCTTTTTCGTAGCAACATTTCAGTTGTACTCCTAATAGACTATATGGGCACAGAATAATCATATTCCAGATGTGCAATCTTTACTAGTTTCTACTTTTCTCTGCTGTCTTTTTCCGTTCTTCTGTGGTGGCATTCTGCACCACCACCACCACCTGATCATGGCACCGTGCAGCCATCTGAGATGATGGAATACAAGGCGGGTGTCTCAGCTGTAAACCAGACCAGCTTCATCAAATCCAATCATGTGAGGCCTGAAAATTAAGAGGACTGATTTAAGAACATTTATATTAGTTACAATGCCCAGTAGGGGCTGAGTGGTCCTTTGGCCTTGGAACCCCTGCAGATTTGTTTTTTTCCCCAGCCAAACTGGGGGGTATTTTTCGAACGTGGATTACTCATTTAGCCGGATGTAATTGTTGACAATTTGGCATGATCCTGGATCTGTCGGTTTTTCGAAACTCTTGCCGGGTGTGTTGTCATAGCAACACATCCAAATCCTCAAACCTGCTCGGAGCAGGTTTGTTCAATGTAAACAAGGATTAGCTCACACACTTAATTAGTGTCCGTGCGTGGAATTCATTCAGTCATGGCTTCACCGTCATGAGCGACCAATTGATATCGGTACGCAAATTATAAGAAGAGAATTTCAAATAGAGAGGGTTTTGCACAATCAGCAAGATCCTTTATTGCTCCCGGAGGAAATTCTTTTCAAAAGATACTGCTTTAGCCAAGGGGGAATATTGTACCTCAAAGATTTATTAGCACCTTATATTAGAAGTCAAACTCGGAGAAGTCGGGCTCTCACAACCACACAGACAGTAGGCATTGCTTTGAGGTTTTTTGTAAGCGGAACTTTTTTATGTAATGTAGGCGATGCAGAAAATCTATCTAAAAGTGCAGTTTGCCAGGCAATTCGTAAAGTCTGTTTGGCTCTGAAATATTTCCTTCGGGTTTTTATAGTGTTTCCTGGACACCTGCGTGTGCAGACAATAAAAGAGGTGTTTCATGCCATTGCAGGTAGGTAATACACAGGCTAAAACACCCACAGTTCCATGAAGAATTACTTGAAATGAAGTGACCACTGCATCCTGCCACTGGTTCTGAGGAGGAGCTTCCCCCTGGAATGCCCTCAGAAACAGGGCGATGGGCATTTTAAAAACACCCACAGTTCCATAAAGAATCTCACAATCAGCCTAACATTCTCATTACCCAGGATTTCCAAATGTGATTGGGGCACTGGATTGTATGAAGATCCGAATAATCAGACACAGTGTCTTCATCAAATATTTGACCTTCGTCAATATCTCGTTGGTCAGACACAGGTTCTAGGGATATGACATTCCCTGCAACTGTCCATCCATCCATCCATCCATCCATCCATCCATTGTCTCCCGCTTATCCGAGGTCGGGTCGCGGGGGCAGCAGCTTGAGCAGAGATGCCCAGACTTCCCTCTCCCCGGCCACTTCTTCTAGCTCTTCCGGGAGAATCCCAAGGCGTTCCCAGGCCAGTCGAGAGACATAGTCCCTCCAGCGTGTCCTGGGTCTTCCCCGGGGCCTCCTCCCGGCTAGACGTGCCCAGAACACCTCACCAGGGAGGCGTCCAGGAGGCATCCTGATCAGATGCCCGAGCCACCTCATCTGACTCCTCTCGATGCGGAGGAGCAGCGGCTCTATTCTGAGCCCCTCCTGGATGACTGAGCTTCTCACCCTATCTTTAAGGGAAAGCCCAGACACCATGCGGAGGAAACTCATTTCAGCCGCTTGTATTCGCGATCTCGTTCTTTCGGTCACTACCCATAGTTCATGACCATAGGTGAGGGTAGAAACATAGATCGACTGGTAAAATGAGAGCTTCGCCTTGCGGCTCAGCTCATTTTTCACCACGACAGACCGATGCAGCGCCCGCATTACTGCGGATGCCGCACCGATCCGCCTGTCGATCTCACGCTCCATTCTTCCCTCACTCGTGAACAAGACCCCGAGATACTTGAACTCCTCCACTTGGAGCAGGATCTCGCTACCAACCCTGAGAGGGCACTCCACCCTTTTCCGGCTGAGGACCATGGTCTCGGATTTGGAGGTGCTGATTCTCATCCCAGCCGCTTCACACTCGGCTGTGAACCGATCCAGAGAGAGCTGAAGATCACAGCCTGATGAAGCAAACAGGACGACATCATCTGCAAAAAGCAGTGATCCAATCCTGAGCCCACCAAACCGGACCCCTAGGGTGTCCTGGTGCCAAGTGCACATATGAACACCCCTATGCTTGAACATGGTGTTCGTTATGGACAATCCGTGACGAGCACAGAAGTCCAATAACAAAACACTGCTCGGGTTCAGATCGGGGGCCATTCCTCCCAATCACGCCCTTCCAGGTCTCACTGTCATTGCCCACATGAGCATTGAAGTCTCCCAGCAGAACGAGGGAGTCCCCAGAAGGTTTCAATAGGTGTATTTTTCATATTTTTGATTCTTATTTTCTTTTTTTCACATCTTCGTGCCCCCCTTTTTGTTACTTCGCGCCCCCTTAGGGGGGCCTGCCCCACAGATTGAGAAGCACTGCTTTAGAGTGTTGATTAAATAAAATATTTCCGATAATAACAAATGAAAATGAAATGGACAAAAGTGACAGGACCCTTACCCTAATTTAACCTAATAACCTAAATCTCTCCTAAGCACGTGCCCAAACTATCTCCATGCAGCTTCTCTCACTTTGTCACCCAACTGTTGTACCTGTGTTGTCCCTCTAATATAGTCATTCCTAATCATGTGTACCCTCATTACTCCAAGTGAAAATCATAGCACCTTCAACTCCATCACTTCCAGCTCTACCTCTTGTCTTTTCATCAGTGCCACCATCTCCAAACCATACAACATAGCTGGTGCAGGTACTCTTCTATTACAAATCCTGCACTCTTCTCCACCCAGTTCATCGTGCCTGCACTCTCTTCTTCACCAATCTGCTGCACCCTCCATTGCTTTGAACTATTGAACCCAAGTATCTAAATTTGTCTACCTTCACCACATCTGTGCCTTGCAATCACAACATTCTACCACCTTCCCTCTCATTCACACATATGTACTCCATTTTACTCCTACTGACTCTCATTCCCCTTCTCTCCAGTGCGTACTTCCACCTCTCCAGGTTTGCCTCAACCTGCTGTCTGCTCTCACTACAGATCATAATGTCATCTGTGAACATTACAGTCCACGGAGACTCCTGTCTAACATCACCACTGCAAACAGGTAAGTGCTCAGAGCCAATCCTTGATGTAATCCCACTATCATCTTAAATCAGGCAATCATTCATACCACACATGTCACCACAGTCACACTGTCCTTATATATATCCTACATCACCCTCACATACTTTTCTGTTATTCCCGACTTCCTTATACAGTACCATAACTCCTCTCTTTTACCCTGTCAAATGTTTTCTCTAATTCCACAAATACACAATGTATTCCTTCTGACCTTCTCTATACTTCTCCATCAACTTTCTTAAAGCAAGAGTGCACCTATAATATTTTTTACAGACATAAAACAATATTGCTGCTCACTTCCCTACAAAGAATTTATTAAATGCTTCTCCTTAATTTTCTTTTTAATTTGTAACTTTTTTATTTTAAAAATTATGACACCAAAAGATTATTTAAGAGTTACACTTTAAATGTTGTACTGCACGTTTTATGGAGATTTTAATTGTAATTCCTGAAAATCTAGATTTACAAGTGCAGAGACAGCCACTCTTTAATTCTGCATCTGGTGAGGGGACGCTGGCGCACGCATGTTGTTGCCGCTCCTCCCTGTTAACAACACTTCTCACAAAATTCGCCTAATTCTACATTTTCTTACGTTTGTTTTATTTCCTTTATTGTACGTATAGTTCGTGGATACAGCTGACTCGAATTGTATGGATTTGGCTTATATTTACAGATTTTATGGACTCTACTTTGACTGGGAATAGCTGAGTCTGTGGATCACGGGACGAGAGCCTTCAAGCATTTCTTTGTGCCTGGCAATCTAGGACCTCGGGATGATCTGTCTCCGTGATTATATTTAATTCGCTTTGCTGATCTGCTCCCGTTTCATCTTATAGTACTATACGACTGGGAACTGATCTGATGTTCTTATTAACCTGGCTTTTGGCTCCGGGGCGATCACGCCTGAAATTACCAAGCGTTACATTTTGTGACTGTGTATTGGAACCTCCAACTCCTGCTACCTCCTCTTGCTATGCTTTCTGCTGATTGCTATGGCTGCTCACCTACGCTACCACACTCGCCTGTCCTACTGGTTCCACTCTGCTGTGCTGCTTCTCCACTGCTATTCAGATAAGTATTGCCCAGTATCATGCTAAAATACTCTCATGACAAACTCCTTCTTATTAAACAGTTTGTCCAGAGCAAATGGTCTGACTGCAACATCCTAAAGGACGCCGGTATTTTGCAGCGCCCGAAATATATACATCGCGGGTCAGGTCGCCGCCACCGCCGGGCTGCGAATGAAAAGACCACCGGCAGCATTTGCTCAGGAATACGCCGTCCTTCTCATGACCCTGGAAATAGAATTGTCGGTGTGCCAAATTTGCATTATGTGGGAATAAACCCTGATTGCGGCTCTGTGCAGAAAGAAGCCTCATTATGTAATGTTGCACTGTTTAACTCGAGGTCTCTTAATGGCAAAGCGTTGGTGTTGTCAGAACTCATCACTGACACCAAACTTGATATTCTGTGTCTAACGGAGACTTGGCAAAAACCAAACGAATTTGCGTCTCTCACAGAGGCGACTCCAATTGGTTTCACTTTCCACTCAGAGCCTCGCAGCTCAAGACATGGCGGCGGGCTGGCAGTAATTATCAGAGAAGACTTAAACGTTAAAAGAATCCCAATTGACTGCCCATTGTCTTTTGAGTGCCTGGCTCTTAAACTAATAACGGAATCAGGTCCTGTCTCACTCATTGTTCTTTATCGTCCCCCAAAATACAATGCATCCTTCTTATCCGATCTGATTGAACTTTTGACCCACCTAAGCTCTTACTCTCAGAGAATTATCCTTCTTGGTGATTTCAACATCCATATTGACACCCCCACATCTAAACTGAGAAATGAATTCCTGTCCTTACTGGACTGTTTTGACTTGACACAACATGTTGATTTTCCAACCCATTGTGGCGGTCATATATTGGACCTGATCTGCACTTCTGGACTATCTGTTGCCAACATTTACAGCACTGATTTGGGACTCTCTGACCATAAAGCAGTATTTTTCACTGTCTCATTACCTCTCCCACCTCTTACCTGTAAACGACAAATTTCTTACAGAAACCTTAAAAATATCTGTCCCTCTATCCTTTCTGGATCCATTTCTGATCTTTTACTGTCTGCACCTATTCCACCAACACTAGATAGTTTTGTTCACCACTATAACACAGCCCTTCACTCAGCATTAGATAAAACAGCTCCTTTAAAACATAAGGAGGTTTCCTTTAAACGTTCAGCTCCTTGGTATAACTCAGAATTGCGATCTATGAAAGCAGCTGGCCGACGCCTTGAGAGAATGTCACGTAAGACTGGCCTCACCGTGCACATCCAGGCTTTCTCTGACCACCAAAGAGCTTACAGAGAAGCACTAACTTCTGCCAAGAACACCCATTATGGCAGAATAATAGAAAGTAGCCATGATAACCCAAGGGTTTTGTTCTCTGTAGTTAATAAACTACTCGAACCCGCATCTGGTCCAACTACCTCTTCTACTGAAGTCTGTGAGGAATTCCTCCACTTTTTCCGTAACAAAATTAAAGATCTAAATAATTCAACCAACATAAATACATCATCTGTTTATATCTCTCCCTGTTTTCCCACTCCATCCAGCTCCTTCTCTAAGTTCTCACCAGTCACATCTGCGTTTGTTAATAACCTGCTTTGTAAGATGAGGCCAACTACTTGTGTACTGGACCCCATCCCCACCACACTACTTAAATCCTGCCTTCATGCCATAATCCCGACTGTTACAACAATAATAAACTCATCCCTTGACACTGGCTCTGTGCCGCTCACTTTTAAAATTGCTTCTGTAACCCCAACGTTAAAAAAGTCTGACCTTGATGCTGACAATCTTAACAATTTCCGGCCTATTTCCCACTTACCTTTCCTGTCAAAAGTTCTTGAGCGTGTTGTAGCTTCCCAACTCACCAATTACCTAACCTCTAATAATTTGATGGAACCCTTTCAGTCTGGTTTCAGGGCGCGGCACAGCTGTGAAACTGCTCTGCTACGGGTAACCAAATGATTTGCTTATGGCAGCAGACTCTGGACAAACTAGCATATTAATTCTGTTAGACCTCAGTGCAGCATTTGACACTGTCAGACATGACATTCTACTGTCCAGAATGGAGAACATGCTGGGTATCTCTGGCACTGCCCTCCAGTGGTTCAAGTCCTATCTGACTGATAGGCAAGAGTTTGTTAGTCTTGGCAACAGTAGATCCAGCTCAGCGCCAGTCACACAAGGAGTCCCTCAGGGCTCTGTCCTCGGTCCTCTGCTTTTCTGTATTTATATGCTTCCCCTTGGCCATATTATCCGTAGTTATGGATTGGGTTATCATTTTTATGCAGATGATACTCAGCTCTACTTCAATGTTAAAAGTGGAACTTCATCAGAGCTTTCTCAGCTCACAACCTGCCTTAGTGAAATTAAAACCTGGATGGAGCAGAACTCTTTAAAATTAAATTGCAATAAAACTGAACTCCTGCAAATTGGGACTAAAATGCAACTTAATAAAATGAGCTCCTTCCCAGTCCATCTTGGCAGTGATCTCATCAGACCTGCCTCTACTGTAAAAAATCTTGGTGTCATTTTTGACTCCTCCCTCACTTATTCCGCCCACATAAATCACATTAAGAAACTTTCTTACTCTCACCTCCGTAACATACCCCGTGTTCGCTCCTTCCTCTCCTTCTCTAATGCTGAGAAACTTGTCCATGCTTTTATCACATCCCGCATCGATTATTGTAATTCCCTGCTGGCAGGTGCCCCTTCTAATCTTATATCACAGCTCCAGCTTATTCAAAACTCAGCTGCAAGAGTCCTTACTCGAGCCAGCAGCAGCGAGCACATCACACCCATCCTGCTCCGTCTTCACTGGCTCCCTGTGTCCTACAGAATCGAATATAAAATCCTACTAATAACCTACAAAGCTTTAAATAACCTCGCGCCAAACTACATCAGTGACCTTCTCCATCACTATGTGCCTGCCCGCCCACTAAGGTCCTCTGATTCTGGTAATCTTGTTGTGCCCGTCACTAATCTACACTCCATGGGTGACAGGGCCTTCAGCTGTATAGCGCCCAGACTCTGGAATGACCTACCAAAATTAATCAGGTCAGCTGACTCCATGAATTCTTTTAAAAAACAACTCAAAACTCATCTGTTCAGGAAGGCTTTTAGCTCTACTTGACTTTATTACCTTTCTCTCAGTTTACTTCTCTGTCAAGATGCTCATGTAACCTGTATGTGTGTGCGAGACCATCAATTATGTTGTCTGTTTTTTTTTTTTTTTTTTCAGAATTTACTGTCTTAATCTTCTTTGTTTATTTATCTGGTTTGTACAATGCTATATACTGTATATTCTGCCGTTCTTTATTTATTCTGTAAGTGCCTTGAGCATGGGAAAGGTGCTATATAAATAAAATGTATTATTATTATTATTATTATCTTCAGGCCAACCTGAAATTGAGATTGTATAGACAGAGAACACGACACAAAAATATTAGTGGGCCACCACAATTTTATTTGGAAGAATCGCATTTCTCATTTGTAACAGAAAAGACTAACATGGACTAAAGACCAAGACGTCAGTGACCAATCAGACACTGCCTTTTTTTACAATAGTATTTATATTATACCAGTAACGGCGCACTGCACGATAATGTGTAGTGAATACACTTGACTTTAGCATTCCTAGTTTTCAGACTCTTTCTCTGTACATTTAGTATTTGTTTGCTCAGAAGTTGATGTGCTTGCTGCTTACTAAGCAGCTCTTCTTTTCTCCACCCTAGTGGCCACTTCTTCTCTCCTTCCATTAGCATCTTTTCACATTAAAACTGATTACGTCAGTGTTTGTGTTGCAATTCCTTAGTATGTTTTCTTTAATTTTTCACTTAAGCTGGCACTTAAGTCATCAATCTCCCTGAAGAATGATTTATGAAGAGTTGACGGTGAAGGTGGTAGGAATGAGAACGGTGCCCGTACACATACGCTGCATGGCCATCCTGCTGGCCGCTGTCGAGAGTTGATTCTACAATAAAATACAATAAAAAGAGGAATAATCTTGGAGGTCAATCATCACCCTGAAAGTGGATAGTAGACGTTATGTAGTATATGTGTACCAAATTTCAGGTCAATAGATCAATAGGTTTTAATAAAGTATATAAACTATATATGATCCAAAATAACTACACTATATTTCTGTGTAGCTGTAAAATTCCATATGAAGAGCAGTTTAATATGTACAGTAAAGAGTTAAGATGAAACAATTATATCACTGCGAACTCAAGTCAAGTCAAGTTGGGGAGCATGCACTGGCACAGTGCCATATTTATTGCCACACCCACTAGACAACAAAACAACTCGGGATCCCGGTTGGTAACCCCCGAGGCAGACCAGTCCCACCCTCCGGAAATGACCTTCTATCTGCCGCAGCCAGGTGTTACGTGGGTGACCCCTTGGCCTGGTCCAGCCACTTGGGTCCCCAACAATGAGGATCTTACAAGCCGGATCACCCTAGGGGAAATGTGCCACATGGCCGTAGTGCAGTAATTGACGCTCCTCACAATGCAGGTAATGTGCATCATTCGGGACTCCATGAGCAACCACTCATTCGACACAAAGTCAAACCAACAGTACCCAGGGATTCTCCGAAGAGACACAGTACCAAAGGAGTCCAGTCTTCGTCTCAGGTCACTGGATAGCATCCATGTCTCACAACCATATAGCAAGACAGGAAGCACCAGGACTCTAAAGACTTGGACCTTCATCCTGTTGCATAGATATCGGGAGCGCCACATACCTCTTTCCAGCAACCTCATGACCCCCCCATGCTCTTTGAATCTGTCTACTGACTTCATAGGAAGAGTCACCAGAGACATGAATGTCACTGCCAAGGTAAGTAAACCTCTCGACTGAGAACTGATGCACCATAAATAAGGGAATGTCAAATTCTCCCAACCTTCTTCAAGGATGTTCAATAGACCTTGGAATTGCCTTCCTTAGTGTAGGTCAAAGGCCAAGGACCCTGTAGAGGCTTGTGGGACTTCCCAGTATACAAATAACATGAGGGGGAGTAACTGATCCCAGTTCCTCCCATTTTTGGTGACCATCATTTGTAAAATATGTGCGGACATCCTGTGTGATGTTTTCAGAATTGGCTTGTCACAATAGGATAGCCTCAGGGTATTGGGTTACATGATCCACAAGGACCAGAATGTATTTATGTCCTTGGGCTGATGATTTGAGTGGACGAATAATATCTATTCCAATCCACTTGAAAGGTATATTTTTTAGAGGTAACAAAACAAGAGGAGCACAGCCTCTCCTAGAAATCTATTGCAGTTGACATGCTGGGTAGGAGCTACAAAAATGTTGAACCTTCTCATTAATCCTAGGCCACTAAAAATGGAGCTTCATAAACTCTGAAATTTTGTTTGGACCGAGGTGGGTTCCTAGGAGGTGGCTGTAAGCTAGTTCACAAACCTGCTTCTGTTAGGCTTTTGGTACTGACAACAATGACGCACCTCACCCACCTGTTTAGGTGCATGAGATGAGTGATCCAGAAGGATGAATGCATTTTTAGCAAATATAAGGGAATCATCACACCACTGCTCCCTTTAAAATGCCAGCAATGGTGGAACTGAATGCAATTCACATGTAGGGTCAGGCATGACCTCCTGGGGTGGAGTTTTCAACTGGGACACCTGGTTCAGTGCATCAACAGATACATCCAAATGTGGCACTGTAACATTTCTTGCTTCATACTGAGTGGCCACTCTATCCCTCTGGAACCAGAGTAAAACACGGTGTGGGGGCAACTTGAGAGGGAAATTCTATTTCTATACCAGGCCCTTTGGATTACCAGGTAGGTTTTGTGCTGTTCCGCTGTTACTTTTTGACCAGTCCTGTTCTAGTATGTAGGTATGCTTTGTTTCTAGTAACGGAAACTGTATGTGCAAGGTATGATACATTCTATTTGTGCATTTGTGCCAGCTTGAAGCTTGCCTGCTCTTTGCATGGCATGTAATTTGTTTCTGACAATTCTTGTAACTGCAGCAACAGCACTGAGATTGATAAACTATTTGAGATCAACTGTGTCACAAATGAGACTATCATGCTTAACAAGTCTCTTAATTGAAAATGAAAGAACCAAGAAAATAAACTTAAGAAGTCTTGTCCAAGAATTTGCCAAAATAAATACAGAAAAAAGAACTTAATCTAACGTGATTGTATGATTACTTTTCCTATATGACTAGCATTTATGGGAGCAATGTTTTAACTTTGATTGTGATATTATGTTATGACCATTAACATGAATATATAACCAACAAGGTTTAACTGTTTGATATTACAGTAGGAAATTTGTAAATGATATTTCATAACGTGAAATATAGAAAACTAGACAACCCGCAGCGTAGCATATGCCGCATAATTATGTATTGATGGGTGAACACTTCCTGAATGACACAGTTGTCCAAATGGGGTGGGTTTGAGGATACCACTGTGAGTGAATGAAAAGATGGACTCTGGAGAGAGCAACATACAATTGTCCGTGACTGAAAGTGGGATCGTCTGTGACAATGGAGGCCACGCTGGTGAAAGTTACTTCGTCAGTAGGGATAAGTTTCAGCACTTGTTCATTAAGGTGTAGCAAGTCTTCGTTGTTGACGCTTAATATAGCTTGCGTACTGAGTTGTTCCCAGAGTCACAGTTGAGAAACACTTTTTTAATGTCTTTTAAGCACAAGGAAAAAATGAACATGTGAAACATCCGTAATGTAATAAGCCACCAAGAAAAGTAACATTGCAATAATGCTATCTACGACCCGATCGCTGTAAACAGAAGTGAAAACAAAATCGAGCCCAGTGCATTCTTTAACTGCCTTGTAGCGCAGTGGTAGTGTTGCTGCTTTGCAGTAAGGAGACTGTGGAAGATTTTGGGTTCACTTCCCGGTTCCTCCCTGTGTGGATAGCACTTTGAATACTGAAAACACCAGTATATCAATGTAATGAAGTATTATTATTCTTATGCGTCCAGCACTCTCTCTCTCGCACGCGCGCCTGTATGTGTGTGTGTGTCGCTCACTCTCTCTCTCTCGCTCGCTGCACGTGTTCCTGCAGGTATACGCCGCATAATTATTTATTGATGGCTGAACACTTCCGGAAAGACACAGTTGTCTAAAAGGGGTGGGTTTAAGGATGCAACAGTAACTGAATGAAAAGATGGAACTCTGGAGAGAGCAACATACAACTGTCTGTGACTGAAAACTGGTTTTGGCAGATACATGCATATCGTTTTGAAAGTTTGGCCTTGTGTCTTATTAATTGTCATTGCAAAGGCCAATTTAACAGGAAATTGTCTTTGTGTAAAAGTAAAAGGCAAATTATCCGCGACAAACAAACTGTTTTACATGCTGCATACCAACCCGCGGCGTAGTATACGCCGCATAATCACGCCACTTTTTTAATGTTTTTAAGCAGAGGGAAAAAATGAACATTTGCAAAATCCATAACGCTGCTTTCAGTAAGTACAATGCACACACGTTTAATTTGTCGGCCACTTTTTGCCAGCCGTCTTTTCTGGTTTGGGCTGGTTTTGCAGTGTTACCGCTTGTGCATATTAAATCTTAAAATCCTTCAAGTTACTAACTAACTAACTAACTAACTAACACCCACCCACACAGCTTGTGTGAAAAAAATGCGCCCGTTCTTTCATCATTTTGTTGCAGCCTATCAAAGACTTGCTGATCATGTTTTCTACACTCAATATACATTGGCTTTTCACTCAGCGCAGGGCAGCGCATTCATCTCGGATTATTACATCCATCTGCTACACTGCTGTGTTTGAAAAACCGACTTATCCCGGATGAGTTTCACCGGCATAAATGATTAGGAACCTGGTTGGAACAAAACCCTGCATCCACAGGGGTTCACCAGGACCGAGTTTGGGAAACACTGCTGAACACAGACGAAACCGACTCAGGTGAGGAGTTGGGGCGGGCAAAGTAGTTGCAGCTATTGATTATTCAGTGTTGTTTGCCTGGGTGTCTGATCTGCTCGACGGGATCAGAATTAAAAGGAAAACAATGTGAAGGCAATGTCACAGGTGATCCTCTTGTATAGCGGGTCCACAGCTCCCCTTCAAAAGGCCATTTTTAAATAAATAATCACCGCGCTCACAGCATAGCGAGGGGAGTGGAAGTGTGGCTGAAACGGTTTACGGGTGGAGTCATGCTGCGGGCGTTTCTCCCCTGTGCAGTGTGCGAGCGAGTGAGGAGAGAGAGAAAGCCGGTACGTTAAGAGTGAGTAAGAGCAGGCTCGAAGGCAATGTCACAGGTGTTCCTGTGGTATAGCGGGTCCATAGCTCCCCTTCAAAAGGCCATTTTTAAATATGTCTGATCTGCTCGACGGGATCAGAAATAAAAGGAAAACAATGTGAAGGCAATGTCACAGGTGTTTCTGTAGTATAGTGGGTCTATAGCTCCCCTTCAAAAGACCATTTTTAATCAGGCGACTGACAGTAGTGGAGTCAGGCACAGAGAAGGTCAGCTGCTGAGAGAGCGTCTCGACTGTTGCAGGGCCTGCATCGGTGAAGCAGGTGAGACGCTAATGAAAAAGAGGCACAGGGTTTATTGGTTTTTAAAGACTGCTTCCTTCATTGTGTTTTAACCTCAGTTTTAAAGGATTGTTTTAAGGATCCCATGGGATACCCCTCGTAAACTGTTTTACATGCTGCATACAGCGATTCACATCCGGGAGAAACATGCCTCTATGAACAGTCAACGTGGCTCAAAGGTGCATGTGGACTCCAGCACAGACGAAAATAAATGACGCCATGTTTTCAGAGTGAATTATATATATAGATATTAAACTGACCTGATATAATACAATTCAGAATATGCTTTCTGTCAGTAATATCACCATAAACATTAATGAAAAAAGTATCTAAAACAATAAGGCGTCCACTCCTCCTGACGTGTCCACTCAGTAAAAAAATCCATACTCTTACACTAACATTAAATAGTTGATGTACAGAAATTTATTAGAAACAAACTCTATGTTCAATTAAGCATGCCTACATTTTGTTAAACTTTTTTTAAGCCTTTATATTTCTTTTCCTTAGTATTGTATGGGGCCTCCTGAATATTGTTTCCTACGGCACTGACTGTGACGAAATCTCTTCTTTGCAGCGAATTCATTAATTCTGAGCTCCACAAAATATAACCTATATATTAAACATATTAATGAAAATATATCTTTACTCAAAGTAATAATAACATCTCCATGTTACTTTAAGGATTACATCTTCTTTCACAAATGTCCTCGACTATTTTATAATTGAGTTGAGGATTAAGCCTTCATTTACTTCTTGCTTAAATAATTCTATAATATAATAAGTTCAAAACATATGACAAACGAGATGAGTTCCACTTCAGACCTCCACAGCTCCGCGATTGAGTAGCTCCGTCGGACAGCCAATTGAATTGTAGTTTTTTTGTCACCTGGTTTACTCCACTTGGAGTGTAACCTGGCGTATCACTGACGTATAATATAAGGCGACAGCCTCCTCATAGGAGTGGAGCTCTGGATTTGCGTTGTCTATTGGATAAAACACGCAGTTACTGACCTCCTACGTCAAAGCCATCTGAACTTTTTCCGATACAAGTCATATGGCATAACCAGACAATCCGACTGGCTGTATGTCAGAGATACGGAGTGTTACTGGCAATCGAGTGACTGATTGAAGGTGTCCTGCTTCCCGGAGAAGCAATTCCCCGAAAGACAAACGGTAGGCACTTTGAAAAGGGCAAAAGTGGTGCCGGAGATATATTTTGTAGTAATCGAATACCAGGTTAACGAGCTCATAATCTATGTTGTGCGCTTCTGTCTCTACACAGAATGGCGTTCGGATGGCCACGGAGTAGGAGCCCATCCGTAGTTAGAAGGTGCAAAAGAGCGAGAGCACCGATGCGTGTGCTGTTTTTCACGAGTTTCTCTCTTTAACGAGTCTGAAGTTCCACATTAAATGTTACCGTATTTTGCGTATTCAATCCGTAGATGGCGTTGCTCACCTATTATTTAAAATTGTATTTGAATGCTGGAAATCGACACATCCTCCTCAGTTCATATGGTTTTTGAGTTTTACACCTTTTTTGATTATATAACAGACGTGTCCTAGTATATATATTTACTGAACTAGAGGAAATGCTGCCTCCGACTTTAACCGTGTTTTTTTGAGAAGACTATAGGATGGCTGTATGAGCAGAACGTGACATGGATTTACTTTCCTGTTTTACATTGTCTTAACAATTAGGACACTTAGGTATGAAAATCCGTGTGTCTTAATGGATATATTCTAAGTCAGAAGTCATTTTACTACGGAATTTTAATTGTGGCACTCAGAACACGGCATGTGTGAATCGATTGTCAACCGACAGAAAGTTCTGCTCAGTTATTATGGACTGTTCTATGTTACACTTTATCAGAATTATGATGCAGATAACAATGACATCTCCTCGTGATGTTGCAGTGTATGATGGTGGAGTGGTACTATCAGCTACAGAGTTTCTGGGTACATATATTCACAGCTAGGGAACCTACTAGAAACACTGAAACTCTTGGAAAGGGAGAACAGGTGCTGAATGACCCCACATATCTGGCTGCCACAATTTTTAGCACCCTGAGGTTGAGTCCTCCCAGCCCTGTAGCCTTATTCATGCATTGTTTTCCCAGCCATCTCCTCACTTGATCAGCAAAACAGACAGTTCAGGAAGTGGAAGTGGGCTGGAGACCACAAGTGTGATGTCATTGTAGGGGAAGGTCGTGCAGAGTACAGATGGCAGTTGGCATTCCGGAACCTCCTGAACTTCCTCTTTGTGGCTAGCAGTTTTGGGGGAGGGTTGGATTGACAAGGCTGAGTCAAACCTGTTGAAGAATTTGTTCACTTCGTTAGTTCTGTTCCTGTTTAGCCAGTTGTAATCCTTGTCATATTCCACACTTCCTTCATGTTGTTCTGCTGTAACTTGTGTTCAAGTTTGTCTCTGTAGTAGGTGTTTCTCTTGCAGATCTGCCTCCTCAATTCTGACTGCACCCATTTGATTTCCTTATTATCTCCAGACCTGAAGGCCCTATTGTTCTTATTCAGGAGAGCTTTCAAGTCTTTTGTGATCCCTGGTTTGTTGTTGGGGAAAACAGCACACAATATCATTGTGGGAACTGTGTTACCTATACAAACCTTGATGTAGTCTTTGAAACAACGGCTAAATCCCTGCGCGTCCCTCAGTGTCTTCACTGGGTGACTCACAAATCACTTTCCTGTCAATGAGAATGGGAGTATTAATTTTAGAAGTCAATAAAATATTCATAAGCTATTACTTTATGTCAAATCTAAATACATTTGAAGTCAAACGTTTACATTCATAGAATGAATTTTTAAAACTCACTTTTTAACCCCTCCACAGATTTTATACTAACAAACTATTAATGTGGCATATCGTTTTTGACATCTACTTTTTTGAAGGACAAAAGTCATTTTTTTCAACAATGTTCACAAACCTCGGAGTATTTCACTTTTTATTGACCGTATCACAGGTCCAGTTGGTCACAAGTTTACTTACTTTGTTGTTATTTGGTAGCATTGCCTTTAAACTGTTTAACTTGAGCCAAACGTTTTGGGCCATATTCCGGAAGCTTCTTACAATAAGTTGCTGAAATTTTAGCCCATTCTTCCAGACTGAGCTGGTGTAACTGGGGCAGGTTCATAGACCTCTTTGCTTGCACACCCTTTTTCAGTTCTGCCCACATATTTTCAATCGGATTGAGGTCAGAGCTTTGTGATGGCCAATCCAGTACCTTGACCTTAAGCCATTTTGCCACAGCTTTGGAGGTCTGCTTGGGGTCATTGTCCATTTTGAAGGCCCGTTTGTGACTGAGCTTCAGCTTCCTCGCTGACCTCTAAGATGTTGCTGCAGTACATCTCCATCATTTTCCTTCCTCATGCTATCACCTCTTTTGTGAAGTGCACCATTCCCACCTGCAGCAAAGCGCCTCATGATGCTCCTATCCCCATGCTTGACGGTTGGGATGTTGTTCTTTGGCTTGCAAGCCTCACCCTTTTTCTTCCTGGAAACGTAATAATGGTCATTTATGGCCAAACAGTTCAATCTTAGATTCATCAGAGCAGAGGATTTTTCTCCAGAAAGTAAAATTTCTGTCCCCATGTGCCATTACAAACTGCAGTTTGTCTTTTATGGTGGCTTTGGTGCAGTGACTTCTGCCTTGCTGAGCAGCCTTTCAGGTTATGTCGAGATAGGATTGGTTTTACTGTGGATAGAGATACTTGTCTACCTGTTTCCTCCAGCATCTCTACAAGGTCCTTTGCTGTTGTTTTGGTATTGATTTGCACTTTTCATGCCAAAGTTCGTTTTTCTCTAGGAGACCGAATGCATCTCTTTCCTGAGTGGTATGATGTCTGTGTGGTCCCATGGTGTTTATATTTGTGTATTACTGTTTGTACAGATGAACATGGAACCTTCAGGCGCTTGGAAATTGATCCCAAAGATGAACTAGATTTGTGGAGGTCCATAATTTTTTTTTTCTGTGGTCTTGACTGATTTCTGTTGATTTTTCCCATTATGTCACACAGAGAGGCAGTGAGTTAGATGGCAGGCCTTAACATACATCCACACATTGACTCTAATTAGGCTAATTGGCTATCAGAAGCTAATAGTCATTCATTCATGACACCATTTTCTGTAATTTTTCCAAGCTGTTTAAAGGCACAGTTTATAAAGTGTATGTAAACTTGTGACCGACTGGAATTGTGATATAATCAAAAAAAGTGAAACACTTTTGCCCTGCGCAAAGTAAACCTCTTAAACATTATGCCAAATTTATAGTTTGCTAGTATAAAATCTGTGGAGGGGTTATAAAGTAAATGTTAAAGAATTCACCCTAAATGTATATAAACTTCTGACTTCAACTGTAACTCTGCTTTTTTCTCTGGAATATCCCTACCTTTATCAATGTATTGTGCTCCACCATTCTGAAGTATCATGGTTCTGTGAGTTAGAACTCCATTCCAGATATGCCTGGATAGCCTCATTGTTCTCCTAGTACTGGTCTCACCTCTGATCCTTTATGAATTTCAAACACTTGCTTCTCTGGCTAACATGTGTTGAGGATGTTTCCTGTTGAAACCCGTATGGTTAACAAAAGATGAACCTTAAGGTATAATGAACATTTTAATGTAAAAACCTACACTATACAAGAAGAACACTGCCTGGTTTTGCTCCGCTGAAAGTCTTAATCCTATAGCCATAATACAGTGGCATAACAATGTCTATTTTTCATAAAATTAGGGAAAACTAGACATGCCCTATAAAGAAATGTTACTCTGTTTTTTTTTTTTTTCTTCAGTATCTCATGAGATAAAAAATAATGGATATACTGTAGTATTAATTGTAAGGGTAATGGTGCAAACCACAGTAATGTCCTGTCATTTTTAAACTCCATGTTTGTAAACAATAGTTCTACAGAGTTGACATGCAACTTGGGAATTATCTTTGACAACAATGTGTGGTTTGACATACACACTGCAGTACATACTAAAACTAATGGAAAATCAAGACCGTTTCCAAGTATGAAGGATACTGAGAAATTAAGTTATGATTTCTTGAACTTGACTCCCAACTTTCTGAGATGTGGGGTGTCTCATCCCCACTTACTAGATAAAACCTCAGAAAAACAAAAAATCATAACTGTTAGGGCTGTGCTCATTGCACTCCTCTTGCAATTGGCAGTATTTCAGATCCATTGGACTAGGGCTCGCTATAATGTCTCTGGGTCTCTGTTGGCCCTCCACCTTCATCATTATGAGTCCTTTGCCATGATTTCTTATATCAGGACAGTATCTGGTTCAATTTCTAATGACCTCAAGTAGAGTATGCAATATGTATAATCTACAATAATATGTCATTGTTTTAATGAAGTGAGAGCCGAAATTATTGAATATGGTACTCACTTTTGTGACCACCAGGGAGCACACCAGCTCCTCAACACCTGACACAATAGGCACAGACACAAGTGCAGAACAGCACAAGGCTTTTGTTCAGCTGTGGGAAACGTGTTTCCTTTGTTTCCCACCAAGTCAGAACTGTACAATAAGCACTGATTAATACAGCACATAGCAATTTCTATCTTTATCTCTCTGTCTCTGTCTCAGTCTCTTGTCCCCGCCCACTTCTTCTCCAGCAAGCTTTGTCCTCCACCTTCCAACTCTGGCTCCTCGAATGGAGTGAGGTCTCTCCTTTTATATAGCACTCAGGAGATCACCAGACACCTGGGACACTTCTAACGGGCATATTTCCGGGTGTGGCAGCAGTCCTGCAGTAGAGGACTCAGCCATTCCCCATGCATCCATAGGCCCCAGCAGGATTATGCTTCCATGCTTCAAACCCGTGGCACCATAACAAGCCAAGGAGACTGTTCTCTGTTGTCCCGGGAGAGATACTGTCCCATGCAAGCTCTCTCTCTGTCCTTCCATCATATACAGTAGGTGTCCCGGCTAGGTAAGAGCCCAACCAAGATGAGCTCCAGTGTTCCACGAAAGTGGCCCCGACAAAACCCGGGGGGCTGCCAACAAAGGTTCTGAGAGACGTAGCGTGGCTCCCATGGCTGCTCTCCCGAATCTAGTGACAAAGGGGCGTACCGGCCAGGCATGGGTTGCAGACGTCTGCCACAATATAAACTGGAGTACACCTTACAATGTCAAAATCTCAGACTTTTAAGAATTCTAAGCATTAATAAAAGAACAGTGGGAGGCTGCACTCTGAATGACCTGCCACCTTTTATAAAAGACTCCCATTCAGCTTGGCTGAAAACCTACTACTCCAGCAGCCTCTTATAATAATACTAGTAAGCCCGCAATTCACCAGCAAATCGGATATCCAAGAATGGCAATCAGTTTCTGTTCCGTCCGATATTTGGATGGATGACATATCATGGAGGGTGGGTGCGTCTGGGGAAATGTCATTTAATTACATAAGCATATCTGTAGTAAAGCGGTCTCGTTTTGTGGAGACGTGATTCCATTGCCTTCGCTGACACCGACCGCTGGCAGAGTGGAGCACAGCAAGTTCAGCCCTGCGTCCTGCGTCCATATCCGGTTTACGCCGTGTAGTTTGGAAGTCTGGGGCTTCCGTACTGTAATACTGTAATGTGATTTACATATGCGCTGAATCCTCTTGTTTTTGTTTTCTCTATCATGGATGGTGGGTGCGTTTGGGGACATGTCATTTAATTACACACGCACATCTGTATTAAAGCGGTCCCGTTTTGTGGAGACATGATTCTGTTGCCTTTGCTGACACCGACCGCTGACAGAGTGGAGCACAGCAAGTTCAGCCGGTTTACAACCTTCGGTTAGTAAGATGGATCTGGGCAGAACTTATTATTAATAATATCTGTTCTTATAGCACTCCTTTTTGTTAGTCATTTGTACAAAAATACAAAATTGTCAATTATGAACTGTTAATAACTCTTTTCAATTACTTTTCCCTTCTCTGTATCATGTAGTCTTTGGCGCCATTGCTATACTGTCAAGCTGTTTTCTTGCCCATGGGAAAGACCCAAAAAATACTTAGTAGCCTTGGAATACAAGAATAAAAGGAATCAATCTTCTTTGACTTCCCAGTAATGTAGAATGCCCATGGATCAGTTGGCTGAAGTCTCCAGAGCTGTGTCTGTGTTGGACATTGTTTATATGTCTACATTATAACTGACTAGACTGCCACATGTTTATTTTCAGTAGGTGTTCAACTGACTGGAATTTTTGGTTTCCTCTCGTCAGTCAATGTCGCATTTCAATACTAATGTCAATGAATATGTTGTTAAGATCAATATGTCAAACATCATAAAATGTCTTAGTTTTACAATGTGTTTAACCCAGTCTTTATTTTTGTGAATCCATCCTGTAAACTGTAAAATTTTCAATGTACCAGAACATTTTTTACATTGCTCTGAACCTATAAATAAATTGAGTTAAAGAACAATCGGGAACATTTATTGGTGAATGATAAACGGTGCAGGACTGGTTGATAACACAAGGTAAAAGCAATGTGCATTCTGACAGATTTCCATAGTTAGATCAGTAAAAACATAAGAAAAGACTTTACAGTGGCACGGTGGTGCAGTGGTAGCACTGCTACCTCGCAGTAAGGAGACGTGGGTTCGCTTCCCAGGTCCTCCCTGCGTGGAGTTTTCATGTTCTCCCCATGTCTGTGTGGGTTTCCTCCGAGTGTTCCAGTTTCCTCCCACCGTCCAAAGACATGCAGGTTAGGTGCATTAGTGAGCCTAAATTGTCCCTAGTGTGTGCTTGGTGTGTGGGGTGGGCTGGCGCCCTGCCCGGGGTTTGTTTCCTACCTTGTGCCCTGTGTTGGCTGGGATTGGCTCCAGCAGACCCCCGTGACCCTATAGTTAGGATATAGCGGGTTGGATAATGGATGGATGGATTAAAGGCTGTACAACCTCTCAGATTTTTTTTTTTTTTTTTTTTTTAACTAGAATCCATCATATTGTTATTCATTTAAAAGTCATCCCTCTAAGACTAAACATAGACTAATGTGTGCAGTCTGGGAGCTATGAGGAACATTTAAAGAAGGTAATTAAATGTGTTTAGTGCTTCGTGGTCCAGTCTTGAATTCATGTTACTCTCTTCTGTTAACAGAGAAAAAGAGAAGCTGCCATTTCTGGTAACATCTATAAAATGAAGGCAAGTGTCCATCTATCTAGGAGCTTCTGGAGGTGGAATATAAATGGGAATAAACTGACTCAGAGGAGTCAAGTAATGAGTGATGTGCTATGCAGATCAGTGTTGTCACTTCAGACTGGATCCTTCCAGAGTCGTTTTGTCCAACTGAAAACCGAACCATTGGATTCTGACATAAGAGGCTGAAATGCATTATCTTCATTATGTTTGGGAGAAAGCAATATATGAAAATAATTGTACAAAAATCAACGTAACTTCAGACTTCACAGTTTACTGTGCTGTATTGCTTCATAGTTGCTTTTTTGGTTGGGTGCTGCTTTATCCACTTTTTAAGTTTAAATTTAGTGGCACACCAGAAAACAACAGCAGTTGCAGAACCAGAAAACAGCAGTTGCTCTGAAAACCTGTAACAATAAGCAGCTTGACAGAAGGCTAGTAACCAACTGCATTAGCCAATTGGAGTGAAGGACATGTCTTATGTATCAGTGTGATTGGTGGGTGTAATTTATATAAGATAGACTGACGGAGATCTTTCAACCTGAAGTTCAATCAGCAAGATAATCATCCTGCCACAGAACAAACTGGAAGTGTTGGCTATTCTAAGCAAAGACCTGCTTACTTAATATACTTAAAGTCATTTTCTTTCTCGGTAGGGGAGTTGGAGTGGGATGCTGAGGGAAGGACGCCTATAAAGAAAACTGCAACATTTGGGTGCGAACACCCCTTGTACAATAAAAAGACAAGGGAGAATCTTTTACTGCACAGGAGTCTCCTTTCTTAGTATGACATGGAAAACAATAAGAATGTGCACATTAAGGAAGAAGACTGTGAATGGGAATGCATGCAACATCAGATGAAGATTTATAGCATTGAGGAAGAGGATGATTATAAATTGGGACTAATAAACATTAAAAGAGAATCTGAGCCAACATCAGATACAAGTGACTTACAGCTAAATACAATTGTAAACCATGTCAAGGCAAAAGACTTAAAATCAGAGGCTGTCTCTCAACTTGTGTGTCCAGAAGAAGAGCTAACTGGAACAGACTTCACGAAAAGTAGATCTCACTCCTTCCAGAATGATTATGTCCAAGTGAAAACCGAACCTTTGGATTCTGACATAAAGGAGACAGAGAATGCATTATGTTCATCACATTCTGGAGAAGGTAAGAGATAATAATAATTGTAAAAAAAATTAATGTAAAGCTCAGTGTGATCTATGTACAGGGTCTCTCTCTCTCTCTCTCTCTCTCTCACAATTTAGAAATGTGAGCTAATTTTGATTCATGAACTCCAAACTAAACACCAAACTTGTTTTTATAAGCTCTTAGGTACCATATGTATAAGTTGCTCAGTTTACAACTTATTTATAAAAAACATGATATATTATTTTTGAATTCCCTGAAATGCTGTGTAATGGCCACAGTTTACCAGGTTTACAGAATGTAAAAGTACAAGCATGAATGTTAGCTGATTCCCAGGATTAACATTACTCTAAGGAGGTTGTTCCTAGAGGTATATTGTAATCCTATTGGACCATTACTATTCAGCAACTCTCAAAATAAAATAAACGTCCCAGAGCTCCAAAAGGAACTTAGGTTTGAGGGATGGTTATTCGACTAAGCCTTGATTGATTCCTTTCTTTACAAGAAATACTACTAGATATTGTAAATAATTTCTGAAAACCCAGCCACAGGGGATGCGCAAGACAGTGTGTTTCTTCGTGCCAATCCCAAGCCCAGAAAAATGGGGAGGGTTACGTCAGGATGGGCATCCGGTGTAAAATTTTGTCAAATCAATATGCGGGCAACAATACAATTTCCATACCAGATCGGTCAAGCCCCGGATTAACAATGACCGCCACCAATACTGTTATCCAACAGGGTGCTGGTGGAAATTGGACTACTGTTTGCCTAAGAAGGAGAAGGGTCTCTGGGGGGGACGGGTCTGAGGTAAAGAGAGTGGAACTGAGGGTAGGATATTTGAATGTTGGCAGAGTTAGTAGATATGATGGAGAGAATGAAGGTTGATATATTTATTGTGCGTGCAAGAGACTAAATGGAAGGGGAGTAAGGCCAATTGGATCAGGGATGGATTCAAGTTGTTCTATCATGGTGTGCATGGTAGGAGAAATGGGGCAGGTGTTATTCTGAAGGAACATTATGTCAAGAGTGTTTTGGAGGTGAAAGGAGTGTCAGGCAGAGTAATGATTATGAAGCTGGAAATTGGAGGTGTGATAATGAAAGTTGTTAGTGCATATGGCCCCGCAAGTTGGGTGTGCGATGGATGAGAAAGAAGATTTCTAGAGTGAATTGGATAAAGCGGTGGACAGTGTACCCAAGGGACAGAGAGTGGTGATTGGAGCGGATTTCAATGGACATGTTGCTGAAGGGAACAGAGGAGACGAAGAGGTGATGGGTAGGTATGGTGTCAAGGAGAGGAATGAAGAAGGTCAGATGATAGTGGATTTTGCCAAAAGGATGGACATGGCTGTGGTGAATACGTATTTTAAGAAGAGGGAGGAACATAGGGTGACGTACAAGAGTGGAACAACACTGGTGGATTACATCCTATGCGGAAGACTCAAACTGAAGGAGATTGAAGATTGCAAAGTGGTGGCAGGGGATAGTGTAGTTAAGCAGCATAGGGTGGTGGTCTGTAGGATAACGTTGGAGATCATGAAGAGGAAGAGAGTGAGGGCAGAGCCAAGGATCAAATGGTGGAAGTTGAAAAAGGAAGACTGCAAAGTTGAGTTTAGGGACGGGGTGAGACAGGCACTTGGTGGCAGTGAAGAGTTACCAGACAGTTGGGCAACTACAGCAGATGTAGTAAGGGTGACAGTAAGAAGGGTGCTTGGCATGACATCTGGACAGAGGAAGGAGGAAAAGGAAACCTGGTGGTGGAATGGGGAGGTACAGGAGAGTATACAGAGAAAGAGGATGACGAAGAAGAAGTGGGATAGTCCGAGGGATGCAGAAAGCAGATAAGAGTACAAGGAGAGAGGTGGCTAAGGCTAAAGAAAAGGCATATGATGAATTGTATGAGAGGTTGGACACTAAGGAGGGAGAAAAAGACCTGTACTGATTGGGTAGACAGAGGGGCCGAGCTAGGAAATATGTGCAGCAGGTTAGGGTGATAAAGGATAAAGATGGAAACCTACTCACAAGCGAGGAGACTGTTTTGAGCAGATGGAAAGAGTACTTTGAGAGGCTGATGAATGAAGAGAACGAGAGAGAGAGAAGGTTGGATGATGTGGAGATAGTGAATCAATAAGAGCAAAGGATTAGCAAGGATGGAGTAACAACAACTATGAAGAGGATGACAAATGGAAAGACCGGTGGTCCAGGTTACGTACCTGTGGAAGTATGGAGGTGTTTAGGAGAAATGGTAGTAGAGATTTTAACCAGATTGTTGAATGGAATCTTAGAAGTGTGAGGATGCCTGAGGAGTGGAGAAGTTTACTGGTGCTGATATTTAGGCATAAGGGGGCTGTGCATGACTATAGTAACTACAGGGGGATAAAATTGATGAGCATGAAGTTATGGTAAAGAGTAGTGGAAGCTAGGTTAAGAAGTGAGGAGATGATTAGTGAGCTGCAGTATGGTTTCATGCCAAGAAAGAGCACCACCGATGCTATGTTTTCTTTGAGGGTGTTGATGGAGAAGTATAGAGAAAGCCAGAAGGAGTTGTATTGCGTCTTTGTGGACCTGAAGAAAGCATATGAAAGGGTGCTTCAGAAGGTGCTGTGGTATTGTATGAGGAAGTCGGGAGTGGCAGAGAAGTGTGTAAGAGTTGTACAGGATATGTACGAGGGAAGTGTGACACTGGTGAGGTTTGTGGTAGGAGTGACAGATGCATTCAAGGTGCAGGTGGGATTGCATCAGGGATCGGCTCTGAGCCCTTTCTTATTTGCAATGGTGATGGACAGGTTGACAGATGAGATTCGACCGGAGTCCCCGTGGACTATGATGTTTGCTGATGACATTGTGATCTGTAGCGATAGTAGAGAGCAAGTTGAGGAGACCCTGGGGGGGTGGAGGAGAGGAAAGGAATGAATGTCAGTAGGAACAAGACAGAATACATGTGTAAATGAGAGGGTCAGTGGAATGGTCAGGATGCAAGAAAATAATTTGGCGAAGGTGGATGAGTTTACATTCTTGGGATCAACAGTACAGAGTAATGGGGATTGTGGAAGAGAGGTAAAAAAGAGTGCAGGCAGGGTGGAATGGGTGGAGAAGAGTGTCAGGAGTCATTTGTGACAGGCGGGTATCAGCAAGACTGAATGGGAAGGTCTACAGGATGGCAGTGAGACCAGCTATGTTATATGGGTTGGAGACGGTGACACTGACCAGAAAGCAGGAGACAGAGCTGGAGGTGACAGAGTTAAAGATGCTAAGATTTGCATTGGGTGTGACTAGGATGGACAGGATTAGAAATGAGTACATTAGAGGGTCAGCTCAAGTTGGATGGTTGGGAGACAGTCAGAGAGGCGAGATTGCATTGGTTTGGACATGTTCAGAGGAGAGATGCTGAGTATTTTGGGAGAAGGATGCTAAGGATAGAACTGCCAGGTAAGAGGAAAAGAGGAAGGCCTAAGAGGAGGTTTATAGATGTGGTGAGAGAGGAAATGCAGGTGATGGGTGTAATAGAACAAGATGCAGAGGACAGAAAGATATGGAAAAAGATGATCCGTTGTGGCAACTCCTAATGGGAACAGCCGAATGAAGAAGAATGTAAATGATCTCTGAAACTACCAACAGTTGTATTAAGTAATGAGAGATCAATCTCGGGAGTAAAGACTATATTCTCCACATAAATGCACAATTATCAAACTGAGTTGGGGATTTTCGGTAACATATCAAAAAAGGTACTATAACCTCTGGGGTTCTTCTTGTATTGGTGAATAAGTCAATGCTGGAAATGTCTTCGTTATTAGCCTTGATTTACATGGGCAGTGCTCACGTCTCAGACATGACTCTGGTAAGAGCCTATTGCTGCCCCTGCCTTGTTACAGATCAAATACAGAGCAATAATAACACCTCAACAGAGGCCATGGTCCACTTCCTATGGGAACTTCCCCTGAAAAGTCTACACTTTAGACTACCTTAACTCTGGGGCTTACCAGATAACTACTTTTGAAAGGGCCACACACATCTAAAACATTATCAGTTTGGCCTAGGCTTGGTGCTTCAGCTTCAATACTTTTCATTGTTACCTCTGAACGGGATCCTCAGTGCTAACAGAAGAAGCACCACCTGAATGAACGTTCAAGACGTACTCCAACAAACATCAGAAGGTTCTCCTGTGTGTTGTCATTTTTGCTACGTTTGAAAGAGCTTAACAAATAATCACTCGAACAAGCACACGGGGGGGGGGGGGGGGGGGGGTCAGATGATCTCAATAAACAAGGCAAGTTTCAGTGAGGAAATATTTAACTTTAATCGTTTGTTATGTTTATTTGCAGGGAAACCAGGCAGTAAATAGCAGAAGTCAAAATGAGGAGAAAAAAATACAACCTGAACAATTCAAACCAATGTCCTTAAAACAAGTTTCTCTTAAATGTAACTGAGAGAGTCAGAGAGATGTCTGTGTAATTTAAAGAGTTCATTCTACTTAATACACCTGACGTGTTCTTTAAAAGAATGTGCTGTCATTGCTTAGCCTTCCTCTACATAAAGGTGTTTGTTTCTCAAACCACACATGCCATTTAAACATCACTAATTAAGGAAACGTTAAGGGAGATGACCATTAGGACACTGAAAGAATAGCTCCAGAAAATGGATGGCGGCTCACTTGTAGAGTTTTCATATATTGCAGACTGACAATGAATGCAAATGCAACAATAAATACTGGTCTTTCTTTGTGAAAATGGAAGGACTGATGCAATTTGTTACTTGGATATAAATGAGACACATTTTAGGATGATTTGAGTACAACTACTATATGTTTAGAATCACACATGCACATACACACACACTCAAACAATCACACGTATATGTAAATAATAAATCTGCTGTATATGCTAGATACCTTTGCCTATTTGGAGATAAATCACACTTGATTGAAAGGGAAACAGAGTGTGGCTGCTGTTGTGATCTGTTAGCTTTTCAAAAGCAATATTTGAAAAGTCAGTGCTGACAATCTATTTACATTACCATTCACAGAGATGGAAGCGGGCATTTCCAACAGTAAGTAATAATATCTGAATCAAGACCCCTTGTGAAAGCACTCCATGGAGAAGCACAATTTAAGCAAAGAGAAATCTTGTTATTTCTTGTCACCAAGTATATTATCTCCAGTGCCCCCGCTGTTGAAAAATGTTTCCCAACCATGTTGTCTTAGAAATTGCAAGATTGTAGGATGGCCACTACTGATTATGTTGTAAACAATTAATCTGATCAAGCATTTTATTGACTAATCCGTAACAAATTTTATCCATTTTATTTAATGCTTGCTGTATATAAATGTTTATTGAAAAAAAAGACATGAAGTCATCTAAGCAGTTTTTTTTTTTTTTTTGGTTATGAGAGGGGAAATTTATGTGAAAGGTATATTTAGAACTTTAAAAACTTGAAACTTTAAAAAAAAAAAAAAAAAAAAAGATCACGCATTTATTAAAAGAATAATCTTGAGGCCATATGTGGATTTTTATTTTAGAAGATGTAAATACAGTTCTAAAGTTATTTTGTCTAACTCCAAGAGGTTTGCCTCAGCCATGTATATTTGACATAATGTGGCTTAAAAATATTGCAAAGTATATATGATACCAGCTTAAAGCTTGTTTCAGAAGATGGCAGTTCATATCTCTTAGAGTGGATGAAAGTAAAGCTGATGTACTATAATACATTTGAAGCTGCGGTGTATGTAACACCTGTTTGCGGCAGATAGATGGTCATCTCCGAAGGATGGGACTGGACCATGTGTTTGCCTGGGGTGTTCCCAACCAGGATACCAAGCTGTTTCATTATGTAATGGGTGTGGCAAAATGCTGTACCAGTTCATGCTCCCCAACCTGACCTGATATATTTCAGTGCAACTTCTAAATGTCGTTTCTTTGCAGACCTTTTTCTCAATATTTGATTTTTTTCTGTGTCACAGTTTCTTTCAAAACTGTGACAAGGAGGGATCACAGATTATGTGGAAATCAGTTAACTCATTTTTACATTTTTAATGTTCTTTGGCGGTGTGTGTTTTTTTTTTTTTTTTTTTTTTTTAAAGAAACGCCCAATAGATGTCATACTTAATAACATAACAAGTACTTTTCTTTTAGATCTACAAGATGACAGCTAAAGAGTGGTAATTTGCTGTCCCTAGGTAAAAATATCGAGTAGCATCCATTTGCAGAGCCATAGCACCATACGTCACCACAGGGCTAGACCCGCAGTTTCTGGACAGAAGTGACATCACCATTGCTAAGCAAGATGAACACAACGCCTCCATTCCTCGAACACAAAAAGTCTCCATTTCTAGGCATGAGCACTACATTCTCGAGCACAAATTAAAGATGGCAGTATTACTATTGTTTTTAATTTTAATTATAAAAACTATATAGTTTGGAAAATGTTTCTCAAAACAGGTTTAAAAGTTAATGTAACATTACATGTATGTAATCTTTGGTCTTTGGTTGATGAGCTAATTGTTAATGACTACATCACTGGTTACGGTGCTGGTCAGTTTGCCTCGTAAAAACTGGGGGGGGGCATCAACACTTAATGGTGTATTGTCATCAAGTTGTGATCAAAAGTATTTTTGCTATTCGTTTTTGTCTATTTTAGGGATGAATGGAAAATTCCAGGTACATTAAGACAATATTTTAACATAAATTAAGATCTTTTAAGTTCCGTTTTATTGTTTGTTGTATATTTTATAAATTGGATTCATCCATCCATTCATGGGGGGAATTTTTTATGAAACAATCAATACACGTATTCCTGTTCTGTTAAGAAGTGAAGGTTAAGTTTTTTGAAAAGGTAATCTAGGGATAAGGTTGAAATTTCTATGCCACTTTATAATAAATTATGTCTTCTTTTTTTAGTCAGTGAAGTAGTATCAGATGGTATTGCTTTTAAGGAAACTGAGCAATTCAAAATCCTTTGCCCAAACTGAATATTCAGAATTTGGTGCATTAGTTAAAAAGTCTAAATCTTCCTGCATTTTCTTCAGAGGTGCAGTGTTTGAGACACATTTTCTGGAGATGGAAGAGGACAAAAGCCGAGCTCCCCAGGACATCGTTGATGCAGTCGATACTAAAGATGTCCGTCCATCCATCCATCCATCCATCCATCCTCTTCCGCTTATCTGAGGTCGGGTCGCGGGGGCAGCAGCTTGAGCAGAGATGCCCAGACTTCCCTCTCCCCGGCCACTTCTTCTAGCTCTTCCGGGAGAATCCCGAGGCGTTCCCAGGCCAGCCAGGAGACATAGTCCCTCCAGCGTGTCCTGGGTCTTCCCCGGGGCCTCCTCCCGGTTGGATGTGCCCGGAACACCTCACCAGGGAGGCATCCAGGAGGCATCCTGATCAGATGCCCGAGCCACCTCATCTGACTCCTCTCGATGCAGAGGAGCAGCGGCTCTACTCTGAGCCCCTCCCGGATGACTGAGCTTCTCACCCTATCTTTAAGGGAGAGCCCAGACACCCTGCGGAGGAAACTCATTTCAGCCGCTTGTATTCGCGATCTCGTTCTTTCGGTCACTACCCATAGCTCATGACCATAGGTGAGGGTAGGAACATAGATCGACCGGTAAATTGAGAGCTTTGCCTTATGGCTCAGCTCCTTTTTCACCACGACAGACCGATGCAGCACCCGCATCACTGCGGACGCCGCACCGATCCGCCTGTCGATCTCACGCTCCATTCTTCCCTCACTCGTGAACAAGACCCCAAGATAATTGAACTCCTCCACTTGAGGCAGGATCTCGCTCCCATCCCTGAGAGGGCACTCTACCCTTTTCCGGCTGAGGACCATGGTCTCGGATTTGGAGGTGCTGATTCCCATCCCAGCCGCTTCACATTCAGTTGCAAACCAATCCAGAGAGAGCTGAAGATCACGACCTGATGAAGCAAACAGGGCAACATCATCTGCAAAAAGCAGTGACCCAATCCTGAGTCCACCAAACCGGACCTCCTCAACACCCTGGCTGCGCCTAGAAATTCTGTCCATAAAAGTTATGAACAGAATCGGTGACAATGGGCAGCCCTGGCGGAGTCCAACTCTCACTGGAAACGGTTCGACTTACTGCCGGCAATGTGGACCAAGCTCTGACACCGGTTGTACAGGGACCGAACCGCTCTTATCAGGGGGTCCGGTACTTCATACTCCCGGAGCACCCCCCACAGGATTCCCCGAGGGACATGGTCGAACGCCTTTTCCAAGTCCACAAAACACATGTAGACTGGTTGGGCGAACTCCCATGCACCCTCCAGGACCCTGCTAAGGGTGTATAGCTGGTCCACTGTTCCGCGACCAGGACGAAAACCACACTGTTCCTCCTGAATCTGAGGCTCGACTATCCGACGGACCCTCCTCTCCAGAACCCCCGAATAGACTTTTCCAGGGAGGCTGAGGAGTGTGATCCCTCTGTAGTTGGAACACACCCTCCGGTCCCCCTTCTTAAAGAGGGGGACCACCACCCCGGTCTACCAATCCAGAGGCACTGTCTCTGATGTCCATGCGATGTTGTAGAGACGTGTCGACCAAGACAGCCCTACAACATCCAGAGCCTTTAGGAACTCTGGGCGTATCTCATCCACCCCCCGGGGCCCTGCCACCAAGGAGTTTTTTGACCACGTCGGTGACCTCAGTCCCAGAGATGGGGGAGCCCACCTCAGAGTCCCCAGGCTCTGCTTCCTAATTGGAAGGCATGTTAGTGGGATTGAGGAGGTCTTCGAAGTACTCCCCCCACCGACCCACAACGTCCCGAGTCGAGGTCAGCAGCGCACCATTCCCACCATATACAGTGTTGACACTGCACTGCTTCCCCGTCCTGAGACGCCGGACGGTGGACCAGAATCTCCTCGAAGCCGTCCGAAAGTCGTTCTCCATGGCCTCCCCAAACTCCTCCCATGCCCGAGTTTTTGCCTCAGCAACCACCGAAGCTGCATTCCGCTTGGCCTGCTGGTACCTATTAGCTGCTTCCAGAGTCCCACAGGACAAAAGGGACCAGTAGGACTCCTTCTTCAGCTTGACGGCATCCCTCACCGCCGGTGTCCACCAATGGGTTCTGGGATTGCCGCCACGACAGGCACCGACCACCTTACGGCCACAGCTCCGGTCAGCCGCCTCAACAATAGAGGCACGGAACATGGCCCATTCGGACTCAATGTCCCCCACCTCCCTCGGGACATGGTCAAAGTTCTGCCGGAGGTGGGAGTTGAAGCTACTTCTGACAGGGGGCTCTGCCAGACGTTCCCAGCAGACCCTCACAACACGTTTGGGCCTACCAGGCCTGACCGGCATCCTCCCCCACCATCGAAGCCAACTCACCACCAAGTGGTGATCAGTTGATAGCTCCTCCCCTCTCTTCACCCGAGTGTCCAAGACATGTGGCCGCAAGTCCAACGACATGACCACAAAGTCAATCATCGAACTGAGGCCTAGGGTGTCCTGGTGCCCAGTGCACATATGAAAACTCCTATGCTTGAACATGGTGTTCGTTATGGACGATCCGTGACAAGCACAGAAGTCCAATAACAAAACACCACTCGGGTTCAGATCGGGGGGACCATTCCTCCCAATCACAGCCCTTCCAGGTCTCACTGTCGTTGCCCACGTGAGCATTGAAGTCTCCCAGCAGTACGAGAGAGTCCCCAGATGGTATGCCCTCTAGCACACCCTCCAGGGACTCCAAAAAGTGTGGGTACTCTGAACTGCTGTTTGGTGCATACGCACAAACAGTTAGGACCCGTCCCCCCACCCGAAGGCGGAGGGAGGCTATCCTCTCGTCTACTGGAGTAAACCCCAATGTACAGGCTCCAAGTCGGGGGGCAATTAGTATACCCACACCCGCTCGGCGCCTCTCACCAGGGGCAACTCCAGAGTGGTAGAGAGTCCAGCCCCTCTCAAGGAGATTGGTTCCAGAGTCCAGGCTGTGCGTCGAGGTGAGCCCGACTATATCTAGCCGGAACCTCTCAACCTCACGCACAAGCTCAGGCTCCTTCCCCTTCAGAGAGGTGACATTCCACGTCCCAAGAGCCAGCTTCTGTAGCCGAGGACCGGACCGCCAAGGTCCACGCCTTCGGCCACCACCCAACTCACACTGCACCCGACCTCCTTGGCCCCTCCCATAGGTGGTGAGCCCATGGGAAGGGGGACCCATGTTGCCTCTTCGGGCTGTGCCCGGCCGAGCCCCATGGATGCAAGCCCGGCCACCAGGCGCTCGCCATCGAGCCCCAAATCCAGGCCTGGCTCCAGAGGGGAGCCCCGGTGACCCGCGTCCGGGCGAGGGAAAACGCCGTCCAAAATTTTTTATTCGTCGTAGGAGGTTTGTATAACCGCTCTTTGTCTCATCCCTCACCTAGGACCAGTTTGCCTTGGGTGGCCCTACCAGGGGCATAAAGCCCCCCGGACAACAGATCTCCTAGGATCATTGGGACACGCAAACCCCTCCACCACGGTAAAGTGGCGGTTCGAGTTGTAGTTTTGGCAAAAGATCCCTTTTTATTTATTTTTCAGTTTAAGGATGATGTGGAACTTTTCACTCAGGAATTTCAGGATAAAATTAATCTTAAAGTAAACTGCATATTTAATGAATCAGTATAATTTTTGTTGTCTGCTGCTACATTAATTATGTCAGTTTATCGCTTAATTTTTGAATGGGTCCATAACCCGCCAAAAGCTTCCAAAAGTCATCATCCGGACCTCCATCTTTTGAAACAGTGGTGACATCAGTTCCGACGACTTACTTGCTGAGATCGGCCAGAACCTTTCAAAAGTAATTTTCCGAAGGCAGTCCTAGATTTGCGGTGACGTATGGTGCTGTGGCTCTGCAAGTGGATATAATGGTAAATACTACCAAATGGAGAATATGATACCCCATTCGAAGTAAAGTTAACACGTGCATTTAACAAAATACTTAATTGTATTTAGCCAGCTACTGTATTTATCTATGCTACCCAAAGAAATACCATGGCTCAAACTTTCATCTCAACCCTTCTCACTTACATGAATTTGTCAAGTCAATCAATTTCACATCAGTACAAGAGCAACTGTCTGATGACTAAGTGAGTTGAAGTGAATTACTTATAGTACTCTCTTGTCCTGATTATAGTTTTTGTTTTTATACCATTTCCCCTTTAGCATTCCATGAATAGAAGTAGTTGTGCTGTAATACCATCTGTTTTTTACATAATAAATAAACAACATCCATCCATTATCCAACCCGCTATATCCTAACTTATTTTTTTCTTGTGAAAAAATACTCGCACAGAGGAGACTTTTGGGTGATATTTATAGAGGCTGTCTTTTGTTGGGGCTTGTTTAGTCGATTAAGAAAATATCCATCCATCCATTTTCCAACCCGCTGAATCCGAACACAGGGTCACGGGGGTCTGCTGGAGCCAATCCCAGCCAACACAAGGCGCAAGGCAGGGAACCAATCCTGGGCAGGGCGCCAACGATTAAGAAAATATGATTATGTTAATTTTTTGGCTGATAAGTCAATTATACTCCAATAATCCCAACACTGCTACAAGACTGAAAGAAGTTGGTAGGTATTGTGGTGTAGTAGTTAAGACTTTGGACTTCAAACCCTGAGGTTGTGGCTTCAACATCCGCTAGTGACACTGTGCGACCATGAGCAAGTCACCTGATCAGCCTGGGCTCCAATTGGAAAACCAAAAAGAAATGTAACTAATTGTGTCATAAATGTTATAAGTTGCCTTGGGTAAAGGTGTCAGCCAAATAAGTAAATGTAAACGTGGCACACAGATTCTTCTTTCCTCCAACAAGAACTTGCACTTGGGAAACAATAACACCATTGATTATTTGTACAGTTTGGAACTGCCAAAGATTAATGCCCAAATGCTCAGATTGGCTTTAATAGATTATAGACAATTTAATGGAGGCAGTGGTGTATTGGTAAACTAGCCTCTGATTGGCTGGGATGTACATCCTCCAATTGGCAAATATGGACAGTTATATTAAACAGATTTTGTGATATAACCTGTCTTTTTTGCCTTTTTTAATTGTGTCTACACATTGCTTAGCCGATGAAAATGTTGTGTTGTGTCAACAAAATCTCCTACGTTCTCTTCTGAGGTTGCTTCCTGTAGTACAGTGTCTCCCATTTTGTATTTTTAATTGATGTTTCTGTTCCCAACATGTAGCAGTGTGCACTTTACTACAGTAAACTGAATTTTCTCTTTGTCTCCTGTTGGTTAACCAAGTTGAGATCCTCTGATCCCTACAGCATCTAGTTTTAGAATTAGTCTTGGGTGTAGGACTTTATCAAAGGATTTTTGAAAATGTAAGTAAATGTTGTCATATGTTTTGTTTTTGTAAACTATTCCAGTTCCAGTTTGGCTGGATCTCCCTCTTATGCTGGCAGTTATATTATTTTAATAATCCTTATTTTTGCATAGTTGCAGAAGTAAAACTTTTTGGTCTGTAATTATATGGACCAATTTTGTTTTCCTTCTTAAAGACTGAAGTCTCATTTGCAACTTTCCAGTCCTCTGGTAATTCTCTTTTCCTAAGTAACTTTTCAAATATTCTCAATAAGGGTTCATAAATTACAATTACTACTACTCTGAAAAATATAATTAAAGGGTTTGCTCTGTTAGTACACACAGGTTACATACAAGTTCATAGAAAGTACCATCACATTTAAGGCTCAAATACAACATTACATTTGTTTCCTTCTCAATGCACATTTTGTGTTAACATGTGTATGCACATTTTTTTTAGCACAGTGGTAAACCAGTTTTTTTGCAATTTATAGTGGGAAACTGAACTGAACTTAATGTTGATTTGAAACTGTATATTTTGTATTTCTGCAGATTTACAAGAAAGACGGACCATCTCTCAGTCTTCATTTTTTAAGGCCTCTCTTCACTCTAGACTACAGCAAAATGAAAATGTGAAAAAACTGGCATCGGAATCAGAGATTTTGACACCAGCCTCGGTGAAATATAGTTCTCTACGTGTTATGAAATTAACAAGGGTAAGAATAATCCACACTAAACAACAGGTGCACAATTCAAATTCGTCAGCTCTGTATTTTTGCCAAAAGCAGACAAGAACATTTAAAGAAAAATCGAGATCCGAACTTCACAGGGGTCACACACAACAGAAACCATACTGTTCTGAATGTGGAAAACAATTCTTTAGCAAAAGCAGCCTTGAAAGACACAAACGAATACACACCGGAGAGAAGCCATATTGCTGTTATGAATGTGGGAAAAAATTTAACACCAGTACTCATCTTCAGACCCACACAAGAATTCACACAGGAGAGAAGCCATATTGCTGTTCTTACTGTGGCAAACAATTCTCAAGGAGTAGTTCTCTTCGGGTTCATTTAAGAATGCACACCGGAGAGAAGCCATATTGCTGTTCTGAGTGTGGTAAGCGATTCTCTACTAATAGCAGTTTTCAGAGACATAAAAGAATTCATAATGGGGAGAGGCCTTATCATTGTTTGGAATGTGGCAAAGAATTTTCTGATATAAGCAATCTTAAGAGTCATACAAGAATTCACACCGGAGAGAAGCTATATCACACTTCTGAATGTGGCAAACAAGTTTCTGACGAAAGCAATCTTTATACTAATACAAGAACTCGCAAAGGAGAAATGCCATATAGCTGTTCAGAGTGTGGCAAAGGATTTAGCACAAATATGCACACTGGACAGAGGCCATATTGCTGTTCTGACTGTGAAAAACGATTCCCTAGGAGTAGCAGATTTCAAAAACATAAAAGATTACATATTGGAGAAAGGCCATATCGATGTTCAGACAGTGGCAAACAGTTCTTTAAATCAAGCGATCTTCAGATTCATACAATAATTCACTCAAGAGAAATGCCATACTGCTGTTTTGAATGTGGCAAAGGATTTAGCACAAATGGCAAGCTTCAAGTCCACTTAAGAATACACAATGGAGAGAAGCTTTATTGCTGTTCTGACTGTGGCAAAGTATTCTCAAGAAGTAGTACTCTTCAGGTCCATTCAAGAGTACACACTGGAGAGAAGCCATATTGCTGTTCTGAGTGTGGTAAACGATTCTCTACGAGTAGCAGCTTCCAGAGACATAAGAGAATTCACAGTGGAGAGAGGCCATATTGCTGTTCTGACTGCGGCAAAAAATTCACTGATAAAAGTAATCTTCTGAATCACACGAGAATTCACAAGGAAAAATCCAAAGTAAATGGAATATGATTTACAGCAGTAAAATATGCCTGAAGAGTGAGGCTCAATCCTTTCTTGATAGTAAGCATGAAAAGCAGGGTAAGAATTCCACTGAATGTTCTATTTACCGGCCCCTGACACTGATGAACACATTCAATATGTGAAGTTACTGGGAAAAGTGTTAGCTTGTTATTTACAAACTGGTACATCCAAATCAGACCAGTTTTATTACCATTCACCACTCTGCTGACAGTGTGCACTTTTGTATTATCAACAGTGACCATTTGAAAGCCCTACCTCCCTAGTGCACTTTTTTATTAGATACAGAGGCTTTTGACTGGCTCAGTTAGTACTATCCTGGGAGAGTCTTGGAAACACAATATTGATTCCTTTTCATTTGTTTTATTTATTCACAATGTTCGTTCTTTTTATTATGTAGGCAGTATAATGTTATCTTCTGTTAAAAGCATTGTTTCTTCTAATTGTGGCAGTGCAATTAAAGATTTTAAGCATTCTATCAGCAAGTGAATCAACTTGTCATTATCCCAGCTTTAATTAGATATAATACAGATAATCGCCCTTCCTTCCTTTAAAATTTGAGTCCAATGATCCCACTCCAGTAGCAGAAAAGCATCAGGGGTCTCATGTATAACGCCGTGCATAGAATTCACACCAAAACATGGCTTTTGGACAAAACTGGAAATGTGCGTACACAGAAAAATATCCAGATGCATTAAAGTGTGCGTACGCCAAGTTCCACACACTTCCCCTACTGTCTGAGTGTCATACGGAAGCGTATTACGGTACAAAGAAAAAAAAAAAATAGGACAAAGTTAAGAAAAACAAATTGAAATGTAGACTTTAATCTCAAAGTTTATTTTGTCATTGAAGTAGAATGTCGTAAGCTTCATCTTAAAATCGATTGTTTAATTTACTAGTTTCTCAAATCCCACCATAACTAAAGTAGCATGTTAAATTCTTTGTATTTTATGTGTTCTATGTGTGTGAATCACTACGTGATTTTTAAATAGACTTTCTCTTAAGCCGACAGGAGCGTGCAGGCACTGATTGCCACACAGAATATTTTATATTCATATTACTGCACTACGAAAATTTTAGAATAATAAGATGAATTCTTGATATAATTTTCATGATAAAATGCATTAAAGCATATATTAAATATGTGGGGGCATGGTGGCACAGCAGTAGTGATTAGCTGGCGCCCTGTCCTGTTCCTGCCTTTCACAAGATGCTTGTTGGGACATGCGCGACCCAGAATGGAATCATTTATTGCAGCAGTACTATCTTTATCAAATGTACCAAACCCCAATCCTGTCCTTCTGTTTTCTTTCTCCATGTAACCAATCACCACACAATGAACTCTGTAGTAAAAGTAAAATCAGTTTTATAACCTTTATGGAACATTGAAAAATCTTCATTATACATAATAATAATAAGTTACATTTATTGAGCGCCTTTCACAAACCCAAGGTCGCTTTACATACAGAGTTAAAAAAAAAAAAAATTATATACACAGATGATAAAAGTTTGTAGAGGGGAAAGTTTTCAGTTGAGATTTAAAAGTGCAGAAAGAGGAGCAATCTCAGAGAGACTGAGGAAGAGAGTTCCGGAGTTGATGGGCTATAGCTCTGAAGGACCTGCCTCCCAGGGTGGAGAGTCTGGTGCCTAGGACAGAAAGGAGATTACTGCTTGAGGACCTGAGAGAGTGACAAGGAGTGTAAGGAGCCAGTAGGTGAGTGAGGTAGAGGGGGCAAGGTTATGCAGGTCTTTAAAGGTGTCTTGAATTTAATCTTTGATGCATCCAGTAACCAATGAAGTTGGGAGAGAACAAGTGCAAACTGTGAGCAAACTGCTTTGTGTGGGTGAGGACTCTGGCTGCGGAGTTCTGAATATATTGTAGCTCTGTATAGATTTTGCAGGGAGGCCAATGAAGAGGAAATTACAGTAATGAATGTGACACATTATGAAACAATGAACCAGAGTTTGAGCTTTATTAAATGACAGAAATGGACGGAGGAGGGCAATGTTATGGAGATGATAGAATGAAAATCTGGACAGAGACCTAATATGTAGGTAGCTCAAAGATAAGTGATGAATCAAACAAAACACCAATATTTCTGACAACAGGAGCAGGTTTGACAAGTGTACCATCAACAGAAAGAGAGAATTTGGTTTCCTTAGAAAGTTGGGATTTTGGATCTACCAGAACACTTCAGTTTTATTGGTATTAAGTTTGAGAAAGTTATTTTCCATCCATAGCTTAAGATCAGTGATGCAGTCAGTGAGTGTGCTGGGAGGTGAATCTACAGGGGAGTGTGTACTAAGATATAACTGTATATTGTCTGCATAACAGTGGAAGTTAAGGTGATGTCTGTGAAAAATCTGACCCAAAGGAAGGATACAGAGTAGATAAAGTAATGGCCCAAGGACTGAACCCTGAGGGACATCACGCGACACAGGTAAGTTGGAAGATTTATATTGGCCGAATGTGACAAACTGTTGTCTGTTAGAATGATATGATGTGAGCCATTGAAGGGTTAAGCCAGAGATGTCTATGAGACGTAACAGGAGGATTTCATGATTAACAGTGTTAAGTGCTACAGTTAAGTCAAGAAGGAGAATATTAAGAATGAACCATGGTCTGCAGATCGGAGAAGATCATTGACTACACGGAGAAGAACTGTCTCAGTGCTGTGCTGTGTACGAAAGCCAGACTGAAAAGGCTCATAGAGTGTATTGTCTAGAAGAAAAGCATGAAGTTGTGTAGCAATCACGTGTTCCATCACCAAAAAAGGGAGATTACAGATAGGCCTGTAACTGGAGAGAAAGGAAGGATCCAGATCAGGTTTTTTTAAGGATTGGGGTAACTGCAGCAGTTTTGAGGGCAGTAGGGACAGAACCTGAAATGAAACATGCATTTACCAATGAGGCAACAAGAATACTAATTATGGATGAACATGTCTTAAGCAGATTTGTGGGGGCAGGGTCAAGCAGAGAGGAGGAGGAATTAGACTTATTAATAAGTTCAGAGATGGCAAGAGAGTCAACAGGCGAAAAACATGTGAGTGTTGATGATGGAGATGGCAGATCAGAATGAGTGAGTGATTGAGGTGTGGAGGGGAAACTGTGATAGATCTGATCAATTTTGATATTAAAGAAATGTAAGAAAGCCTGACACTATTCAGCTGTATTGAGGCATTCTCGCGGAGGAGTTTAGGAGTTCTAGGCTAGACTTCGCACCATTTATGAGAGGAATTATAGTTGGAGTGAGCAGTGTTAAGGGCATCCCCATATTTAAGTATGTGCTCATTGTAAAGCTGTAAATGAACTATGAGACCCGTTTTCTTGTAAAGCTGCTCAAGACGACAGCTTGTGGCTTTCATAGCTCAGAGCTCATCAGTGTACCAGGGACAGGAGCAGGAGGCTGGAACATGCCTAGTCCTTAAGGGAGCAAAGTTTGCTAACATTTGGGAAACACAGCTGTTATAAAGGGAAACCATGTTTTCAGGAGAGGGAAGACTATGCAGTTCAGACAGATAGATAGATAGATAGATACTTTAATAATCCCAAAGGGAAATTCACATACTCCAGCAGCAGCATACACAATAACTTTGAATAATGTTAACATTCCCCCCCCCCCCCCCGACACCCCCCCCCTCCCGGGTGGAATTGAAGAGTTGCATAGTGTGGGGGAGGAACGATCTCCTCAGTCTGTCAGTGGAGCAGGAAAGTGACAGTAGTCTCGCTGAAGCTGCTCCTCTGTCTGGAGATGATACTGTTCGGTGGATGTATTGGATTCTCCATGATTGACAGGAGCCTGCTCAGTGCCCGTCTCTCTGCCATGGATGTCGAACTGTCCAGCTCCGTGCCTACAATAGAGCCTGCCTTCCTCACCAGTTTGTCCAGGCGTGAGGCGTCCCTCTTCTTTATGCTGCCTCCCCAGCACACCACCGCGTAGAAGAGGGCGCTCGCCACAACCGTCTGATAGAACAATTGCAGCATCTTATTGCAGATGTTGAAGGACACCAGCCTTCTATGGAATTATAGTCGGCTCTGTCCTTTCTTACACAGATCATCAGTATTGGCAGTCCAGTCCAATTTATCATCCAGCTGCACTCCCAGGTATTTATAGGTCTGCACACAGTCACCTCTAATGATCACGGGGTCCATGAGGGGCCTGGTCCTCCTAAAATCCACCACCATCTCCTTGGTTTTGCTGGTGTTCAGGTGTGGGTGCTTTGAGTCACACCATTTAACAAAGTCCTTGATTAGGTTCCTATACTCCTCCTCCTGCCCACACCTGATGAAGCCCACAATAGCAGTGTCATCAGCGAACTTTTGCACGTGGCAGGACTCCGAGTTGTATTGGAAGTCCGATGTATATAGACTGAACAGGACCGGAGAAAGTACAGTCCCCTGTGGTGCTCCTGTGTTGCTGACCACAATGTCAGACCTGCAGTTCCCGAGACACACATACTGAGGTCTGTCTGTAAGATAGTCCACAATCCATGCCACCAGGTATGAATCTACTCCCATCTCTGTCAGCTTGTCCCTAAGGAGCAGAGATTGGATGGTGTTGAAGGTGCTAGAGAAGTCCAGAAACATAATTCTTACAGCACCACTGCCTCTGTTCAAGTGGGAGAGGGATCAGTGTAGCATATAGATGATGGCATCCTCCGCTCCCTCCTTCTCCTGGTATGCGAACTGCAGAGGGTCGAGGGCATGGCAGACCTGTGGCCTCAGGTGGTGAAGCAGCAGCCGCTCCATGGTTTTCATCACATGTGACGTTAGAGCGACAGGCTTGAAGTCATTCAGCTCACTAGGACGTGATACCTTTGGGATTGGGGTGATGCAAGATGTTTTCCAAAGCATCGGGACTCTCCCGTGTTCCAGGCTCAGGTTGAAGATGCACTGTAGAGGACTCCCCAGCTCCAACGCAGAGGCCTTCAGCAGTCGTGGTGATACTCCATCTGGACCCGCTGCTTTGCTGGCACAAAGTCTCCTCAGCTCTCTGCTTACTTGGGCTGCTGTAATTGTGGGTTGGGGGAAACTCTGTCCTGTGCTGGTATCAGCAGAAGGATGGGTGGAGGGTGCAGTACTCCGAGGTGAGAGTGGGTTAGGGTGGTCAAACCTGTTAAAGAAGTTGTTCATCAGGTTTGCTCTCTCCACATCTCTCTCTATGGTGGCACCCCGCTTCGAGCTGCAGCCAGTGATGATCTTCATCCCATCCCACACTTCTTTGATGCTGTTATTCTCCAATTTCTGCTCCAGCTTTCTCCTGTACTCCTCCTTCGCCAAGAAGTTGTTCATCAGGTTTGCTCTCTCCACATCTCTCTCTATGGTGGCACCCCGCTTCGAGCTGCAGCCAGTGATGATCTTCATCCCATCCCACACTTCTTTGATGCTGTTATTCTCCAATTTCTGCTCCAGCTTTCTCCTGTACTCCTCCTTCGCCAAGAAGTTGTTCATCAGGTTTGCTCTCTCCACATCTCTCTCGATGGTGGCACCCCGCTTCGAGCTGCAGCCAGTGATGATCTTCATCCCATCCCACACTTCTTTGATGCTGTTATTCTCCAATTTCTGCTCCAGCTTTCTCCTGTACTCCTCCTTTGCCACCCTGAGCTGGACTCGGAGTTCCTTCTGCACGCGCTTCAGCTCATTCTGATCACCGCCTTTAAAAGCCCTTTTCTTCTGGTTCAAAAAGCCCTTGATGTCACTTGTAATCCATGGCTTGTTGTTAGCATAGCAGCGTACTGTTCTTACTGGAACTACAATGTCCATACAGAAGTTGATGTAGTCAGTAGTGCAGAACAACCTCCTCAATGTTCTCACTATAAGATCCTTGCAGGATATCCCAGTCCCTAGTTCCAAAGCAGTCTCTCAGAGCCTGCTCCGCCTCAGGGGACCACTTCCTGAATGAGTGTGTGGTTGTAGGTAGCTCCCTCACTCTGGGTTTGTAGTGAGGCTGAAGCAGAACCAGATTATGATCTTCTTTCCCAAGAGCAGGCAGCAGGGTGGAGCTGTATGCGTTTTTAATGTTTGCATACAGTAGGTCGATAGTCCTATTTCCCCGGGTGTTGCAGTCCACATACTGGGAGAAGGCAGGTAATGTTCTGTCCAGTGTTACATGGTTGAAGTCTCCAGCGATTAGCACAAGTGCCTCGGGGTGCTGCGTTTGCAGTTTAGCAACATCAGAATGGATGATGTCACTCGCTATCTCCACGTCCGCCCAAGGAGGGATGTAAACAACAACAATGATGTGTCCAAACTCTTTGGGCAAGTAATAGGGACGAAGACTTACAGCCAACAGTTCGATGTCCCTGCAGCAAGTGGTGCAACTCTGGACATCTAAACATTAAAATCTCCATCTTCTATTGACATAGAGTGCAAGTCCACCTCCTTTCTTCTTTCCACAGGTACTTGCGTCTCTGTCCGCTCTAACTGTGCTAAACTCGGGTAGCTCCATGTTAGCATCTGGGATGTTATTTGTTAGTCATGTTTCACTAAAACACAACAAGCTGCATTCTCTGTAGGTCCTGAAATTTTTCACCAGCGCAGCCAGTTCGTCAATCTTATTTGGTAGCGAGTTTACATTTCCCAGAATCACAGAAGGCACTGAAGGTTTATAGCGCCACTTTCTCGCTAAACGCTTAGCTTTTATCTTAGCAACTGGCTGTGCTGCCACAATACCGTCTTCTTACCTCGTCAGGTAAATAGGGAACCACACTGGCATGGGCATTTGTTCTCCATGCTTGAACTTGATTACTTGAATAGATGAGTCTCAGCGTGTAAAAATCCATGTTAAATTAGTAAAAAGTGTCCAGGGAACGAGACCATATAAAAGAAAGTGGTAGGAGTTAACAGTGAAATAGAAAAAAATACAGAAAAAGGTAAAAAGATAAAGTCATACACGGAGCTGCTGGAAAGGCTTCCACTCGTGGCGGGGCCTGAGTCACACAATTCACAGTTCAGAAAGAGATGAAGAAAGAAGGGAAGCAGCAAGCAAATCAGAATTAACAGACCTAATGTTGCAATAGGAGACAGACTTTTCCTTAACAGATGTAGTAGTAATAATGTTAAAGTTACATTCAATGAGCTTTTGATCAGAAATACCAGATAGTGAACTTGAGACAGGCATTATTCAAGCCATTTGAACAAAGCAAATCAAGAATTTGACCCTGAGTATGAGTGGGGAAATCCACATGCTGTGTCAAGTCAAAACATTCCAAAGTCAAGTTGAATCTTGCTGTAAGAGGGTAGTTAATATCAACATGAATATTAAAATCACCAAGTAAAATTGCAGCAGGGCAAAGAGATGAGATTACAGTGAGAAGTTCATTAAATTCAGACAGAAAGTTCACCACAGATATGGAAGGGCGATAAACTAACAACAGCAGCAGAGGAGGGGAGGAAACCAGTTTAACAGCAATATATTCAAAAGATGTGACTTCAAAAAAGGAGAATTCCTTCATTGTCAAGGTAGATCTATAAACCACAGCCAGGCCACCCCCTTTTCCTGTTAACCTGGGTTTAGATATGTGGCTATAGCCTGGGGGAGACAATAAGTTTAAATGTAAATAGTCACCAGGTTGTTGCCAGTTTTCTGTAAGAAGAAACATGTCCATTTGCTTCTGGGAGATGAGGTCATTAATCAGCGAGGACTTGTTAGTGATGGAGCGCGCATTCAAAATGCCGAGTCTAAAGATGGAACAGCCATCTTCCTGAAGAGGATGAAGATGGCCCGTGTTTATTCCTCGGACAGCCCTAGCATTATGCCAGTGAACACCGTGAGATCCATAGATCCGCGAGGGGCCTCTTTTAGACCAGTGAATATAGTGAGGATGCTGAGTAATTCCAAGAGACTGGCAAAAACTATAAGTCGGGGAGACCAATTGTGGATGACAATAAAGATTTTTAAGTTCATATGGAGAATATATCCGCTGCATTGCCAAAAAATTAGAAATGACAACACACAGCACAACTCCAAACCAGAGACAGAACAGGGTAAGAATATCGAGACACCGGTGGACACCGCCAAGAGCGAACAGAATGCCGCACAACAACATGTTAACTCCAGCTACACACTTTAGCCCAACCCAAATCTCACTGCATAACCAGCTAGAAAAGGAAAAGCACAGCGGGCAGGCTGCACATTCACACAACTGCAAACAAAGCAAGAGTAGATTCATACTCACCACAAAGGCAGTAACAGGAGAGAAGGAAGAGAGCTCACTCAGTTGTGATCTAGGCAATCACCAGTGACATTCGTAAATAAAATTCAAAAAGAATTTTGTCCCGTGGAAAAGTCCAGCGGGACAAAACAAAACAAATACGATGACACCGGTGAGAAGCGGCAGCCAAACACGCACAGTGTACTCTCAACCGGAAGTGATGGAGATGTTTACATGTTACATGTTTAATTATACCATCTCTCCATGGTCGAGACAGTCCCAGCAAGCATCAAGCACAAGGCAGGAACAATCCCTGGAAGGGGTGCCAGCTCATCACTGCCGCTGCACCACCGCACCCCACATGTTTAATTATTAACAGTATACATTATTTAAATGATAACGATTTATCTGTAAAATGTAATATACATACTTTAATGAATTTCATCATAAAAATAATATCCAGTATACATCCTAGTATTCTAACAGCACATAGCGCCAAGAGGATAGCCAATCATCATCATTTGTAAATATGAGCTCTCTTCTATTGAATTGAATTGAATTGAATTGAATTCCTTTATTGTCATTGTATGGTACAATGAGATTCAATACTCAAATCCTCCATAAACTTATTTTTCACAAAATGATAAAAATAACGTACATATAGTGCAGATAGTGCAAATGGTTCATAAAGTGGCTCAGGTTGTGCAGTGTTACAGTTTTATTGTAAGTTTTTATAGTGAGATAATTGTAATTATAAGTACAAACAGTTCTATCAGGAGCACTTGATGGATTGATTGAGTGTGTTTAGAGCTCTTGGGATGAGGTCTTATGAGCCTCGAGGTCGATGCAGGAAAGGCTCTGAAGCATTTGTGCCAGATGGGAGAAGTTCAAATAGACTGCACGCATAGCTGAGTGGAATTCACGCAGATACTGGTGGCAGTGGCTGCTGTAAATGTCCTCCAGTGTTGGAAGCTGTATCCCGATAATCCTCTGTGCTCTCGACACAACCCAATGTAGAGCCTTCCGAACATCTTCTGCATAGCTGTGATACCACACTCGGATACAATGGGTTAAAATGCTCTGAGTGGTGCACTGTTGGTGACGGCGCTAAAGCAGCTATGGTATTTGGAATAGTTTGGTCATTCCATGCGCCACTATATTGTTACAGAATGATTACAGTCAAGTGAATTCAATGTGTAATTAATTTTGGTCTTTTTGATAAAGCCAACATCATGGATATACTGTAAATATGAAAAAGAAGGAAAACTACACAGAAACAGTAGCACTGCTTTGACGTTGGGTGCCCCCAGTTTGCAAAACTGAGCAGAAAAGTGCATACGCAATGTGTGTAACTTTATGCAAAGTTTACTTTTTATATATCTCAAAGCAAGCGTGGGAATGGGTGTACGTAACATTTTTGTGTGTACGCACTATTTAAACATAAGGTCCCTGGTCTTGTATTTCTGGCTTCTTGTGAAGCGCATGCCAACTTTGCATTAAACAATTTCTTTTGACTTTTTTAGAGCAGACGGGAGAGTTACATTACACAGTTTTAAAGGGTGTCATTGGTCACTTGTTCTGTATTCAGTATGATTTTGGTTCAGCCCACCCTTGTCTCTATTAACGCCACCACCACCACCCACCTTCCAGTCGAGGCAAGTCTGAACATCCAAACTCTTTGTGTGACTTTCCTTTTTAAAGCCAAGGCTACTAGTATATTCTACCCAATTATTTCAGAGTTCTGTTAACAAACTTTTGCATTGGTACTCCAACATGCCATTTTTTTTTAATACAGCACTTCATATTGTGGGTCAGCCTGTTTTATTTCCACACTGGCCTCTCTTGAAACGTACACACTGGGAGACTTGAGTGATGATTTGGAGCTTTTTATTCTTCTGTCTCTTGGCTCACATTTTCCATTCCTCACTCCTCCTTTTATCCGTGGATCAGATCTGTACTCGGAACATATGAAATTATTCTTTCTGCTCTGTTGCTAGCATATCTTGTGTGCAACTTTGCTGCTCCTTCAGCCTGTTTCTGCTATGTGTGGCCTTCTGTTTGATGGTGGCAGAATGCCATTGCCTATAATAGGAAAATGGGCTTCAGATCTTCCCTCCTCTTATTCCATGTCCTTGTGTAGTTCTTTAAAAAATGTTAAGCTTGCATCAAAAAATATCCTAATCACCAACACATATAATACCATTTTGCTCACTGGACTTCTGACCTGTTTTAGAAACTTTGCTCACTTAACACTTTGGGTCTGTCCTGCTATGGCTGCTCTCTGGTCATCTCTCTCCACTTATGTTTCCACTATTCTCAGTATTAACTGTCCCCTGCTCTCCGCAGTTATCATTGCTTTTAGATTTCTCTGCCTTTTTTCTGTTTTCCATCAGTGAGTTGTTTCTTTATGTTCAGTTGCTGCTGAAATCGTATTGGTCCCTAGGAGGAAGAATCACGCTAGTACAATTTTAAATGCTTTTCTGTATTCCTTTTTAAACTAATTATGCTAAGTGGTCTTTTTGACAAGATAGTTTAAAATAGAGGGACGTCAGATGAGGGCGCCGACAACGTGTTGCCGTTTCCATCTGATCTTCAGAAAAGCATCTCATGAACAACTACTGCATAAGTGCTAGATCACAAGCCCACTGCGACATTTGTCCCATACATCTTTACTTTTTCATAAGCTTTTTCTAAAGACTATATATATCCAGACTTTACCATCAGTCCTATTTTCTATTATTCTTTGTTCCTCTGGTATTATTATTCCTGTAATAAATACCACGCTGCTTTTAACTTTCTATGCTTTGTCTTAATGTCTAGAGTGATTGAAGTAATAAGGTAGATTTCTTTGAGCACCTGGTGCGCTGGAGATTTGCCATACGCTCTGTGCTGCGAGGTTTATTAAGGGCTGAGGGTGTGAGCTCCACCCAAAATTAGGGAACAGTACATAAAGTAAGGCATTATTGGCTGATAAATGGCCTATAGCCAATGATGCTGAGCCTTTGTAAGTTTAAATGTATTCTTGGAGACTAAAAGTAATATTTAGATCTGAAATATCTTTAAAACATCACATGCTGTTCGTGCCAATAATAAGTAAGTCTCATGAAGTGCTAGAAGAGTGACAAGTTGTGTTATTCCTAAGGCACTTGTGTAGTTTAAAGTGCTAGAGATTAATCAGTTGTGTGTGTGTCATTCATAGGGCACTGTTGTGGTTAGGGTCTGTGTGTTTGCATGTATCTATGTATGTGTGTGTTAGTCTTAAGGTGCAACAGTAGACCTACCCGGTAATGAATCTGATGAGTACACTTACCCCTAGATAAAGGGTAAGTAGAGGGAAATACCACGATAATACAGTAACTGAAAATAAATGGTGTCAATATGAATGAGAGAGCCAACCCCAAAAAAAAAAAAGCAAGCATGAGTAAACTCTACACAGAGTGCATAATGGAGTCAAAATTAAAATTCAGAAATCTGGACCAGTGAGGCAGTAGAGATAAATACATGCCAAAGATGTGCAGTTTGGGTTGATGAGTGACTCTGAATTGGTTCCTTGTGAGTGTTTAACCTAGGTGAAGGGCTGGTGCTCAGTTTGGCCTCTGGTTTTACTTCTTTCAGTTTTCTACATTACACTCACTCACTGCTTTGACATAATTAGCTTCAGAAAATTGATAAATGTCCTTGATCATTATGTTCATCACATTTACATTATTATTATCAATGGCCACATGAGTGTCCACAGGAAAATTTCCAGAGGAGTGGATTTTTAGCCAAGTTTTTGCTATAACAAGTAATGGATGAATTCCAAGATTGTAAGGTTGAATAAACAAGACTAAAATACAGAGTTATATCACTTGCTTGAACAGCAGGTGTGCCTGGCATTCATTTTTGTCTGAACTTGTTAGTAACTTCAGTTAGTTGTCAGTTAGTTCATTTTTATGCTCAGTAATCTCAGTTCAGTAAAAACTAATCATGCACAGGCTAGGTATCCATGCATTTGTTATGCTTTTCCAAAGCCAGGTTTTCACATTTCTCTTTGTGCCAACTGACTTTTCCATTCTTTTTACATGTAATGTTAGAGCAATAAGAATGACTTGTTGAAAACCAAGAAAAAGCTCAATAATTTACATTTCAGATAGTTGATTTAGGTAACCCTAAGGTGTGACCAATGTCTCTAATGGTTTTACAGTAATCCCTCGCCACTTCGCGGTTCACTTTTCGCGGATTCACGACTTCGCGGATTTTATATGTAAGCATATCTAAATATATAACGCAGATTTTTCGCTTCTTCGCGGGTTTCTGCGGACAATTAGTCTTTTTACTTCTGATAGTTGCTTCCTCAGTTGGTTTGCCCAGTTGATTTCATACAAGAAATGCTATTGGCGGATGGCTGAGATGCTACCCAATCAGAGCACGCAGTTAAGTTCCTGTGTGCTGCTGATTGTCTCAGCGACGCAGTGCTGCATTAACCATGAAGTCTCATCTCATCTCACTCATTCAACATTAACGTGCTCTTTATACTGCATTCAGGGGATCATCACTTTCATCGTCATCATTTTTACTGCGCAGCATATTCATCACGTCATATATAGCTACGTGTACTTCGCTATACAGTAAGTGTAAACTTATCTACCGATTTCATATTGCTTAGCAGTTGTTCCTGTTATTAATAGAGTAAAGGGTGGGTTGTAAACAATACAGGGAGGGTTTAAAAACGTCCAAATACACATTAAATAATTAAATAAATATGGTGTCCCTACTTCGCGGAAATTCAGTTATCGCGGTCGGCCTTGGAACCTATCTCCCGCGATAAGTGAGGGATTACTGTATTGTAATTTTTCTGCCTCAGAGTGGCTTCTTTGACTTTCATTACCACAACTCTTGTCCTCAAGTTGAACAATGGCAACTACAGACTCCAAAGGGTAGAAGCAAGCCGAGGTATCTTACGAAGCAATGAAACCCACCTGAGGAATCACAAACATCTGTGATGCCAATGGTCCCAAACATTATGATGCCCTGAAATGGGGGGACCCTGTAAAAATTGCCATTTCTAAATGCTGTGACCGAAATGTACACAAATACCCTGAAATGAAAGTCTGTAATGTGCAGTTTAATCATATCTAAATTTTTGAATTTGTAATTTTAAATTGTGGAGCAGAGGGATAAGTCAAGAAAAAATGTGTCTTTGTCCCAAATATTATGGAGGTCACAGGAGTTCAGTACCTCAATATCAGTCACATGCTATGCACATTCTATGTTCTAGCTGATTGGTGGTGAGCATCATTCCCATTGTATGTTGCGTCCAGCCTCAACGTATGTATTCATGTAGAGCAGGCATGCGCAACCTTTCCGCTATTGACGGCCGCACTACAGACTTTTTACTTTAATAACGGCCGCACTACAGACTTTTTACTTTAATAACGGCCGCCAGTAAGTCCAAGTAAACTTAATAATGTTTTATGATTTATGTAAAAATTTACAGATTACACATTAAAACAGAGTATGATATATCTGACAATATTCAATTTACTGGTCTACATATGTAAAAAAAATGTCTACGAAACGTCATATAGGACAAAAAACCTTTACAGCAATTGTTTCAGGAAGTTTGGAAAACATCGCCATTAATGGCTTCCTTGCTCTTGCATGTTTGCAGACAGACTTGCAAAGTCAGGGGACTCGCTGGAGACCATTAGGAGATGGCAGTGCTACATCGAATGCTACTTCCATTTGTTTATCCACGCTGCACCATCTCACCCCATTTCTCCCAGGAAATGCGGAGTAAGCTCGAGAGTCCCTAGGCCTCGATGAATATATAAAGGGCAACATTTTGGTCAACATACCGACCCGGCTAAGGAAGGTTCTGCGGTGTTTGAGATTCTACACTTGCAGGAGTCTAGAGACCCCAGAGTCCAAATCGGCTTTCGGCGTCACCATACCGACCCGGCCGACAAAGATTCCGCGGCGTTGAGACCCCTTACTCGCTGGAGTCCAGAGACCCTACACCTGCACGGCCGCCATTACGTACACTTTAATATACACGTCCACGGCCGCCAAAGTCCTTGCCCACGGCCGCATGGCCGTACGGCCGCAGGTTGCGCACAGCTGATGTAGAGCGAGCTCTGTACAAGTGAATGCATTATACATGCGTGTACACTGAAGTGAATGTCCATGTGGAGAAATTGGTTTGAAAGAAGTCATCTGTTACTGGCAATAAACACAGCTGACAGCACTCCATCAGTAGTCCGTTGTAATCACACCACGACGATAAATTCTGGAAGATGAGATACATTTTCCAAAGTAGCACGTTCACACTATTCCTGCCCTGGGTAATTGTTTGAAATAGCTGACACGTCTACAATACAGTATATGACTTTGGAATCAACATGTTTTATGCCTGCTATGGAGTTGACTAGGTAAATAGCTACCAGACGCAGAAAAAGTAGCTTGCAGGTCATGGAAAACACACTGACATGATCTTTGTGACACACCAATTGTGACAATTTCTGCGTTAACTTCAGAGGATTTCTCTCCATGTAATCCACAATATTGGGGTGCAGAAGGAAGGGATTCTTAGCTTCAGCGCATTGTTCACAGAACCAGTAGTATGCCACGTTTTCACCAGTTGCTGAATTGTTTGTTCTGCAGGAGCGCTCACAACAGGACTTTCTTCCTCAAATCCCTTATGGGAGTTGTATGAATGTGTTGCTCCATAACTGAAATATGCTGTTGCAATTAATATGGCATGCCTGCCATCCAGCAAGTACACAGATGCTATTAGAGAACCAACAAAACAAAGGAAAACAAGAATGGATGTTACAAATTTTAAAATCTTTGAATGTCATTCCATTATTATTTATCATATTATTAATATTGTTTGAGGAGTCGTCAAGCAATAATTTAATCCCAAGTTGAGGGTTGCCACAGTTCTCTAAAGCTTCTCTTCTCTCCTCAACATATCTAATGACCGGCAGTACCAGCGATAGCAGGGTCCTTACCTGCCCATTCTGCTTTGGCCTCCTTGTAAAGATCACCACCGCCATCTTGGGTCAGTGGTTGTTGTTTTTTTTTTTTTATTTTATTTTGTCACCCGTTATATGGGGTTCGCTTTCAAAAGGTCCCAACTCTTTATATTCTCTCTGTGCTTTTCTTGCATACTAAATAATACTAGTTAAGAAAGGATTTCCTAATCAGTGTTAGGCCCTGTTTTTCTCTCTTTTGGACACAAAATTTTTGTTTCATGCTTTGGTTTTGGTAGCTATTGTTTTTGTCCTTGTTTAACTCTGTTCCCCACCATTTTTTTTGGTTGAATTTCTGAACAGATCAATGCAACCCAGGCCACAAAAATGGGGCTTTCACCTTCTTCATCTGTTTGTATTACCTGCCACTAAAACCAGTAGGGGACTCCTTTCCGTGAGTCATTTTCTATATTTACAAAATATATTTAAACCATTTATAATCTTACCAAACATTTAATGGCAGGTAGGTAATGCAATACAGTCCTTTACCAAGTCTGATGATTTTGTAAGGAGCAACATACAAGAATGTAATCAGAATATAAGTTTAATGTCACTGTGCTCTGTACAAAAATCCACTCACATGTACAGGCCAGGCCAAAGTTAGCACACATGGGCTCTCAGCATTTAGAACTGCTAGACAAGCATTTCAAGAGAGAAAGGTACAACTACGAAAATGGGCATTGTACTATTTCTGTATGTTATAGGTGAAATTGAATCCTCTCCTGGCCTTGTTTGGAACCTAAGTAAGGGCCTGCACATGGAGAAGACAGTATTAAAAGACTTAGACAGCAGGCAAATACTTTGAAGCCGATGGACGGATGGGTGATATCATCATCCGTCCTAAAAAACCTTCCATCTCAGCGACGAAAAATGGCAGACTGTATACATCAAGATCCCACCTTGGTAATTGTCATGCCATTCGGCTTCCTTCGTCTGTAATGCCGCATAAATCGTCATTAAAGAAAGCTAAGTTATTTTCTCTTATGTGATTCCTTACCGCCATATCACTATGGGAGAGGTATCGTCTTTTAATATCATATATATATAGTTTCCGGTTACGTAAAATGCCGCAATTACAAAAGAACTTATTCCAAGTAGGGAGCTATCACCCACTACAGGAAATAAAGAACCTTACACTTTTCCACTAAGTAATTTATTTTTAAATGCAAGCTTGTCACTGTCAGTGTATTCAGTCCTTCTAAAAGGAACAGTTACCCTTTTCACATATTGAAGGAAACTGCACAATCACTGGAACTTTAATTGAGTACTGTAAGAGATCTAACGGACCACGATGAAGAGTTTGGGCTCCACCCTGGTGATCTCATATACCTGGAATGCAGCAATACAAAAGAAAGCATGAAAATGTCTTTCCAGGCACAAGTTCTGAAATGAACTGTTTCAAGTTGGAGGATCTTCCAGTCTTAAGTCCTTCCAACAGGAAGAGGTGGGTCCAGGCTGACGGACACTGGAAGTGATGCCAAAAGGTGTTACAGCTGTCAATCTAGAAAAGCACTATATAAATGAAATGAATTATAATTATTATTAATCATATGGGGCCTCATGTATAAATGGTGCGTACACACAGAAATGTTGTGTACTCCTGTTTCCACGCTCAAACTGCGATGTATAAAACCTAAACGAACTGTAGCGTAAAGCCACGCACATTTTCACGCTAGCTCAAACCCTGGCGTACACAAGTTCTCCACTCGGTTTTGCAAACTGGTGGCACCCAGCGTCAAAGCAGTGCTGCTGTTCCAGTGTGGTTTCCCTTTCTTTTTTAGATCCACATCCCTGACACAGCTTTATCATATACACTGAAATTAACCACATATTGTTTTATTAATAATAATAATAATAAATTTTATTTATATTGCACTTTATATTTTAGCAATCCCAAAGTGCTACAGAGTAAGAATAGAATAATAAAAATAAAAAACAGAAGAATCTATAGTTTAAGGTATCTGATTGTAATTAACCTGTAACAATATAATGGTCCACAGAATAGCCAAACTATTAGCTGCTTTATCATTGTTACTCTCACTGTACCTTCTTCTTCTTTCAGCTGCTCCTGTTAGGGGTTGCCACAGCGGATCATCTTTTTCCATATTACTCTCACTGCACCACTCTGAGTATTTATATCACTATATCTGAGTGTGGAATCACAGATCTACAGCAGCTGATCAGAAAGAGAATTATCGGTATACAGCATCAAGCACAGGCTGCCTCAGCTATGCTGCCTATTTGAATTGCTCGCATACGGCAAACGCTTCAGAGCCTTTCCTGTACGGACCTTGTGGTTCAGAAACAGTTTCATCCCAAGAACTATACATGCACTTAGTCCATCAAGTGCTCCTTGTAGAACTGTTTGTACTTATAAGTACAATTACCTCACTGTAAATTTGTGATATAGTTATAATATTGCATAACCTGAGCCACTTTATAAAGTGCGTATTTACATATGATGACAATATTTTTAAGATGAAATGCAGCAAAATATGTTTATTATACAGATAAAACTTTAACTTCATTTAAATAATTTATATTGTTAATAATTAAACATGTGAGGACACGCTGTCACAGCACTAGCAAGGAGCTGACGCTCCGTTCACGGATTGTTCCTGCCTCACGCTGTATTCTTGCAGGGACTGGCGTGACACTGGAAGGATAGATGGATAGAATAATTAAACATGTACTACAAAGATATTTCAGTTTTCCTTTAAAGTTTTGAAGAATCTACGTTCTAAGCTTACAGATGGCTTAACGTCTATTACAGAGCTGATTGTGTGGCGATTGGTATTTGGAGAAAGAAAAGGAAGGACAGGAATTGGGGGTTAGTACGTTTGAAAGAGACAGTACTGCTTCAATAAAGTATTTCATCGAAGCTTGCGCATGGCACAGCAACCATCTTGCGGGAGGCAGGAACAATCACTGGACGGGGCGCCAGCTCATCGCTATCACTGCGCCTCTGTGTTCCCATGTTTAACAACATGTTTTAATTCCTGTCATCATGAAAATTATATCACGTATACATCTCAGTATTTTAATTATTCAGAGAGCTGTAATATCACGAATGTAATGGATTCTGTGTCCAGTCAGAGGAAGAGAAAGTCCATTTAAAAAGCTTGTAGTGATTTACACACAGAGAGAACAAAGAAGATCAAATACAAAACAAAGCATTTAACATGCTACTTTAATTACGATGGGATTTGAGAAACTAGTAAATGATTTTAAGATGAAGTTTATGATGTCCTACTTTAATGACAAAATAAACTATGTGATTAAAGTGGAAATTTCGAGATTAAAGTTGACATTTCAAGCTTTTTTCTCACTGTTTTTTTTTTTTCTGCTGTACCCTAATAAGCTTTCATATGACACTCAGACGGTGGGCTACGACTCGCCTTTTCACGGCGACTTTGATATCTGACAACTTTTCATGGTGCGACTTTGTGAACTAGAGCTTTCGAGTTTCTCTGACACTCTGTCACTCGATCAACTTCCTTTTGTTGTTTATACCACTGTTTAAAGCAGCATTTCTCAACCTTTAAGTATTTGCGACCTGAGTTTTCATAACAGTTTTAATCGTGCCCCCCTAATGTTTTTTTTAAAGGAGCCCACTAATACCAATTTGTTCTTTTTTAATTAATGATATATTATAGATGCATATTTTATTATACCTACTTAACTTTTATCGACATTTATCTAACTATTTATTTTTCTAGTATCAGAATGTAGTTTAAGTTAATTTTTTTTGGTTTCAATAGAAATATTTTTCATATTTTCAATTCTTGTTTTCTTTTTTTCACATCTTCGCGCCCCCCACAGATTGAGAACCACTGGTTTAAACCAACAAATTGTATGTTTTTCCTTGCCTCCACTTGGTATTTGCTGAAATTCTTCTGTTTCCTCCGTGCTTTTGCCATTGTCTTTTCACAGAATGCTGAGCTTAAGGGCTACTTATATTGATTTGCACATTAAAAGACATGTAATTCTGGGAGGAGTTTGGGGAGTGGCAGCAGGCACTTACTTTTTACTTTTCACGCTAACCGGGATGAACGTGGAAGTTGGCGAACACACAGATTTATGTATCTGGATTTTTTGTGCGTACAAACATTTCCACTTTTGTCCTTACGCCATGTTTTAGTGTGAATTCTATGCACACTGTTATGCATGAGGCCCCTGGTCTGAATATGTTGAGAATTTTGATCATGGATCAATGCACTGCATAAATTAGTTTTTGTTCTCTTAGCTATTAAAAGTCTAGGCCTGAAACAACTTTAAAAGGACACCATTTATTTTGTTAGAGAGGTCTCTTGCCAGCCTGTCCTTCTTACTTGCCTTGTTTTGAGTTTCTGCGAGTCAAGCTGTGAAACAAGGTCATCATGCCCTCTGCAGCAGGCAAACTTTGTTTTGAGAAATGAAGGTGCGGAGCTTCTTACTGACAGAAGACGAAACAAACTGCATGCAAGGCCTTTGCCTGTGTGAGTAAAGGGCAAGCTCTTAAGCTAGCACATAAAACATATATAAGAAATTAAATGACATTTAGAAGCATTAGGGCTCATCAATACCTTAGGCAATAAAAAAATAAAATACAATGTATTATTAGGGGCTTAAGAGTTGATTATTGAAAGTTAGGGGACTTTTTCCTGAACAAGTGCCGTGACATAAGCAGTAGCTTGGCCTCTTCTATCAGACCACTGTGCAGCTGTGTGCCATGACTTAACAGTGCTGCTGTCTGCGTTCATGGGCTTTTATATTAGCATGCATGTATATGTTTTACAGTAGCATTTAAGTTTATATGGCAATGTTTCTTTATACAGCTTAGTGATAATAATAATAAGATATAGTAGCACACATGAGTGAGCTTAAAGAAGCAATTGTTAAAGGCTTGTCTTTTTCCTTCTTTCAAGTGTGAAGCACTGTGTTGTGTCAAGGTTGTTCGCAGCTTGGCCCTTATCAGTGAAGCTGTGCGCTACCATTCACTGGCACAGTTGCCTATTGTGTTAGCCTTAGCCTTACAGGATGCTAGTGCAACAAGTAATTATTTATTGAATTAATTAGGCAGTCCAGTTTTCATATATGGGTCCTTCTGATCCCAACTTAGTTGTTAATCAATTTTTAAAATATAAATTCTTAACTGAAAGGCCATCGATCTTTAACAGCTCAGGATTAGGCCATGAGAATGAAGGGAGGAGTAATCAGGTGATGCACACTGCCAGATGGCAAATATGTCCTGCCAGCAAAAATATTATTATGAGAAGGTTTAATTGGAAGAAAACTATTATGGAGATGTCTTCAGGGGCAAGAATATTGTGATGAGAAGGTCTGGAACATGAGGTGATTGTTATGGGTAAAGGTGCTGAATAGGGACAACATCATGACAACCTCTATACAGTAGATGTTGGTAAACGAGTCTGAAAGGGGGGCATTTTGTGATAAGGATTGTAATATATTTGGGGCTCACTTCATGAATTGAGACAGGCTTTATGTGCTCTGCAATTGTTTTCTGTTCTGTGCAATAAAGTCTTAAATTCTGACTGCCTTTCTGAAGACTCTGCTTGTTTTTTCTAAAGATTTCTCCACAACACAGAAAGAGGAAGAAAAAAGGCATTTGGACACAACGCCATCCCCTTGAGTGGCAGGAAATTACAATCATCAGAGCCTTTAAACTGTCGGCTATGCGCACAAGCGTGTGACAGTACCCTTTTTGGAATAACGCAAAATCAGCAACCCCCACATTATGACACCGCTACCAATTTAAAGCTGATTCATTGAGAGTAAACAACTTCTCCTGGAATGACAACTTTAATTTACTTCCATTAACAACCTGACAAAATCAAATTGACCTAAGAAAATACAGTGGAAAAGGCTGCCAAGTTGGTAGGAATTTCTGCAGACAGGCATTTTTGCATGCAAGTACCAGTAGATGACTGTGAAACATAACTCAGACATAAAACAGGCTAGGTGTAAATGAATGTAAGTATTTTAAGAATGTACAGTAAGTATTGAATTCAAATTGTTCTGAAAAGGTTTCATAACTAGTGTGCAGTTAATACTATACACACATAAGCAAATTCAAATCAAAGTAATTTATTCTTGATAAGCATATTCTTATTATGGGTCTGGCATAATCACTTTTTATAGGATGAAAAATGAAATCTGTACACTGTAAAAGAAGCACACGATAACACAGTTAAAGGGTTGGGGAACCATCCCCATATACTGTAGAGTCAGGAAATTGGTCTGGCACATTTTGTTACAGGCAACTGTAAAAACATAGAAACAAGACAGTCTTTAGGTGGAAAGATGGCGTATTTATGGAGGAGGGGACAGCAAAATGGATGTCGGGAACAGCAGGGAATCCTGGGAAGGTTGTGATGTCATCGGGAAGGGACGAGACGTGACTATGAAATGGATTTCTCCTCCATCTTGCGAGTTCACAAGGCACATTGGGTCTTTTGGTTGCCCCCTAATCGTACGTGTGTAACAATACCTAAAATGCAAAGTTAGCTGACTCACCCACTCACTGACTGAATGACTTACTCATTCAGAAAAACGGTATTTTTCATTTAATTTAAAAAGTGAAATCTGTCAGTGTTGTATATCTAATACTAAGTTGTTTGGCCTCTTTAGGAACAAACAGCCTTTTCTGAGAATTTTTGAACATTCAAGTGGTGTTGACTGACCAAGAAAGGAAGTCGTGATCTGGACACCCAGCAACCAGAAAGTGCTAACTGTCTGGACAGGGGAGCCATTGGTGTAGAGTAGAGTGTCATTGCCTTTGTTGTTTCTAAAAAGTCAACAATAATCTCCTTTGTTAAGTCAACATTCAGGGAGAGGTTGTTATTATGGTACTGTGCAGTCCGGTCTTTTACATCCCTCTTGTAGAAAGCCTAATCTTTATCACTGATGAGGCCAATCACAGTGTGTCATACACAAAATCAATGATGCTGTTGACTTCATGCTTTGCTACACAGCCATAGATGAATAGACTAGTTCAGCCAACCTGTTTAATTTGCATGTAACGAAATTCTGGAATGATATGTAACCTGGTCTAGGTTTAAAGAAAAAAAAAGGAATATCCGAATGCGAGTTTGTGTTAATAATGTTTATTGACTGAAATGGGGTAAAAGTTGTAGGGGTTGGGTATGGTTAAGTTTGATATGTAAGTGTCCTCTGATTAGCCTAACGACAGTCCAGGTAAGAAGATCATTGTGAGACGGGACTGGAGGAAGTAGAGAGAGGAGAAAAAAAAAGACAGTTTCAGGCAAAACGCTGAAACAAGAAGGAAAGAGAGTTTCAGGCAAAACGCTGAAACAAGAAGGAAAGAGAGTTTCAGGCAAAACGCTGAAACAAGAAGGAAAGAGAGTTTCAGGCAAAACGCTGAAACAAGAAGGAAAGAGAGTTTCAGGCAAAACGCCGAAGCAAGGAGAAAAGAGAGTTTCAGGCAAAACGCCGAAACAAGAAGGAAAGAGAGTTTCAGGCAAAACGCTGAAACAAGAAGGAAAGAGAGTTTCAGGCAAAACGCCGAAGCAAGGAGAAAAGAGAGGGACTGTTGAGGCAGAACGCCGAAACGAGATGGAAAAAGAAAGAGGAAATCATTTTAGCAAACCGCTAAATCATAAAAGGAGAAGACGGGAGAAGAGAAAGATTTAGCAACACGCTAAACTGATTAGACAGAAAGAAGCGATAGAAGGACGCTAAAGGGAACGTGACATATACAGTGTATTGAAAAGCCGCAACGAGTGAGAAAGAACAGTCTAGCAAAACACTGACGCACAAAGTGACGCTCCGAGGCGATAGATATTTCAGAGAGGAGAAAGCAAGTGGGGAACACTGTAAAAATGCACCATCAAACAGAGGCTGTCCATAGCCAATGAAAAGGACAAGTAAGTGTGTCACTGCAGGACACGAAGAGAGTCGAGAGAGGAGAGGGACTGACACATGGTGGACGGAGTGATTTGGTGACCAGAAGAGGATAAAGACAGCAGGACACAAGTTCAGCACTAGCAAACCGCAAGTGAGGTATTTGTTCAAGAGAAAGGGAAACGAGAGGCCAAAAGGAGGTACCCTAGGATAAAGGAGAGTACATTCAAACAACGTCTGTGTGTGTGTTTTTTTGTTTGTTTTAGGTGGCTTGAGTTAAATCCTCAAGTGAAGGGGCCAGTTCTGTTTTGTTTGTTTGGCCACCACACACCCAAGCTACGGTTTGGGGCCCCCAACGTAGTGAGTAAACTTCACTGACTGTGGTAGTTAATAAGGGTGAGCTCAGCACTAGTATCGGGCGGACGATATATGTATAGCTGTAAATAAGTTAGTGTTTGTGTTTTATTATGTATTGTATATATTTGTAAAAATGCCTAGTTTGGAAACCAGTTCATTTTGCATGTAAGTAAAGAGAGTTTTTTTTTACTTAAAATTTGAGTAACTGTGATTTGGTTATGTGTTCAAAGGCTGAAGGTGGCATATATTGCACACCCCAACAATAGAGGTGGTGACACCATAATAAAGAGCTCAGGGTCTTGCACACTGATTAAAGGAAGTGTGGTGCAAGGGGGTTACAGATATATTGTAGGTGAAACATAACTTTGGTATAAGAAGACTTGAGATGTTTAAGAATGTGATGGGGAACCAATGACTGCATCTTCAGCTGAAACTTTAAGGGGATCAAGGAATACACCAGTAATAGACTTGGGAAGGGTCATCATCAAAGATTCAGAGGTTTTTATAGTTACTGAGGTCAGAGCAACTAGCCTATAATCATTAAGTCCCCGTATTAGAACATTAGAACAATCTAGATGAGAACAGGCCATTCAGCCCCAACAGAGCTTGCCAGTCCTATTCACTTATTTCTTCTAAAAAACATCAAGTCGAGTTTTGAAAGTCCCTAAAGTCTTACTGTCTACTACATTACTTGGTAGCTTATGCCAGGTGTCTGTGGTTCTCTGTGTAAAGTAAAACTTCCTAATATTTGTATGAAATTTACCCATAACAAGTTTCCAGCTGTGCCCCTGTGTTCTTGATCAACTCATTTTAGAATAACAGTCTCAATTATCTGTACTGATTCCCTACTTGTTTTATCCTTCTCTGGTACTGGAACAATAATAGCAGCTTTAATACAAATGGGAATCCTGTATAATTATAGTGAGGTAATGGAATATCTTAGCAAATACAGCAAATCAGCACAGAACTTCCAAGTTATAGATGACACACTATCCTGACATGTTGTTTTCTTGATATTCAGCTTCCTTAACTGTTGATGCAATGAGACGTCAAGCAAAATGACACCTTGTATTGGCTAACTAAAAAGATTGCAATATGCGAGCTTTCAAGGCAACTCCGGTCCCTTCTTCAAGTAAGATGTAATTGTCTGAAGAAGGGACCAGAGTTACCTCGAAAGCTTGCATGTTGTAATCTTTTTAGTTAGCCAATAAAATGAGCCATTTTACTTAAGCTGTCACTACATCCATAATGGCTAACACGGTACAACATCCTTTTACTAATGCAAAGATGTAAATACTTTTGTCTAGCAGAAAAATAAAAGTGGGTATAATGGATAGGCTTATAGATGAGAGCAGTAGGTAGCACCACCACTTCACAGGTCCCTTGTTCTGGGATTCAAATACTTCAGCTGGTTGTTGAATGTTTAGACTTTGCACTTTCTCCCTATGACTGCATGATTTCTTCTTTTCCTTTCATATTCCCCACATTGAGCTGGTTAGGTGAACTGTTGACTCAAAATTGACCCTGGGATATACATCTGTGAGTGGGCTATGAAGTCAACTGGGACCCTCTCTGAGGCTAAATTCCTGCTTTATTCACAGAGCTGCCAGCAAAGACAAACGTTATACTGAACAAGATGAAATCGATTGACAATGTTGTAGTATATCGTTAGTTCAACAGCGTAAAGTGCTGACTAACATTACACTGTGATAGGCGTGAGAATTTTAACTACTTAAGATGTGTTAATTTTCCACTTTCTTGTGTAGAGACATATGCACACTCAAAGTGTGAGAGTTTACACCTGAGGTGTTGATTTTCATTAATTGATGTACATGTTTACCTTTTTAATGTGCATTAATCTGAGTTAAAAATAGACAATAAGGTTTAACAACAATAAGTGACCTATTATATTTTGTCTATTTTTTTTTTCAAGCAAACAATACTCACTGCAAGTGTATAAACAATCCACTGGAAGAAATAACAGAAGGACATGACTTTAATGAAATGATATTTAATAATGGGTTGTGTGAAAGTTCCTTCTTGTGTTATACAGTGCCTTTTATATAATACAGCATCACATTACCTGTCAGAAAACACACAAATAAATCTTTCCTTCATTTAAATCGATAAAGTATCGATTGTCTTTATGTAACAATGTTTTCATCGTCATATCTATGTACAGCTTATACAGTGCACCCGGAAAGTATTCACACCGCATCACTTTTTCCACATTTTGTTATGTTACAGCCTTATTCCAAAATGGATTAAATTAATTTTTTCCTTAGAATTCTACACACAACACCCCATAATGACAACGTGAAAAAAGTTTACTTGAGGTTTTTGCAAATTTATTAAAAATAAAAAAACTGAGAAATCACATGTACATAAGTATTCACAGCCTTTGCTCAATACTTTCTCAATGCGTCTTTGGCAGCAATTACAGCCTCAAGTCTTGTTGAATATGATGCCACAAGCTTGGCACACCTATCCTTGGCCAGTTTTGCCCATTCCTCTGTGCAGCACCTCTCAAGCTCCATCAGGTTGGATGGGAAACGTCGGTGCACAGCCATTTTAAGATCTCTCCAGAGATGTTCAATCGGATTCAAGTCTGGGCTCTGGCTGGGCCACTCAAGGACATTCACAGAGTTGTCCTGAAGCCACTCCTTTGATATCTTGGCTGTGTACTTAGGGTCGTTGTCCTGCTGAAAGATGAACCATTGCCCCAGTCTTAGGTCAGGAGCGCTCTGGAGCAGGTTTTCATCCAGGATGTCTCTGTACATTGCTGTGGTCATCTTTCCCTTTATCCTGACTAGTCTCCCAGTCCCTGATGCTGAAAAACTCCACACAGCATGATGCTGCCACCGCCATGCTTCACTGTAAGGATGGTATTGGCCTGGTGATGAGCAGTGCCTGGTTTCCTCCAAACGTGACACCTGGCATTCACACCAAAGAGTTCAATCTTTGTCTCATCAGACCAGAGAATTTTCTTTCTCATGGTCTGAGAGTCCTTCAGGTGCCTTTTGGCAAACTCCAGGTGGGCTGCCATGTGCCTTTTACTAAGGTGTGGCTTCTGTCTGACCACTCTACCTACAGGCCTGATTGGTGGATTGCTGCAGAGATGGTTGTCCTTCTGGAAGGTTCTGCTCTCTCCACAGAGGACCTCTGGAGCTCTGACAGAGTGACCATCGGGTTCTTGGTCACCTCCCTGACTAAGGCCCTTCTCCCCCGATCGCTCAGTTTACTGTAGATGGCCAGCCAGCTCTAGAAAGAGTCCTGGTGGTTTCGAACTTCTTCCACTTACGGATGATGGATGCCACTGTGCTCATTGGGACCTTCAAAGCAGCAGAAATTTTTCTGTAACCTTCCCCGGATTTGTGCCTCAAGACAATCCTGTCTTGGAGGTCTACAGACAATTCCTTTGACTTCATGCTTGGTTTGTGCTCTGATATGAACTGTCAACTGTAGGACCTTATATAGACAGGTGTGTGCCTTTCCAAATCATGTCCAATCAACTGAATTTACCACAGGTGGACTCCAATTAAGGTGCAGAAACATCTCAAGGATGATCAGGGGAAACAGGATGCACCTGAGCTCAATTTTGATCTTCATGGCAAAGGCTGTGAATACTTATGTGCATGTGCTTTCTCAGTTTTTTTATTTTTAATAAATTTGCAAAAACCTCAAGTAAACGTTTTTCATGTTGTCATTATGGGGTGTTGTGTGTAGAATTCTGAGGAAAAAAATGAATTTAATCCATTTTGGAATAAGGCTGTAACATAACAAAATGTGGAAAAAGTGATGTGCTGTGAATACTTTCCGGATGCACTGTAGATGACGCTTTGAATTTCAAGAATTTGAATCTTGTGTGTAAATTCCCAAGCAGAGTATAGCATAAAGCTGTGCAACATCCAGTAATGAATGCAGTGAATATGTAGTGCCACACACATGCCCATGGGAGGCAGCTAAAGGGCTCAAAAAAGGATAATTCCATGCCAGACCAGGGGATGGCAGAGTGCACTGAGCCTTTCTCGTTTTCCTTTCCAGATCAAACACAAGAAATTCCATCAGGGCTCAATGACATTACTTTCGGTTCATGCCCGGCTTTAAAACTACCATGTTTTGTCTGCCTGCCAATTCTGTCTTGGACAGATGTCTGTACAGACCTGTGAAATCAAACCTTCTCTTTTGACAGCCAATTTCAAGTATACGGGTAGCTGTCCCCAAACTTTTTTGCTGTGAGGTTTCAGTCCTTTCACAGTAGAAAGTAATAAACACACAACAGAAGCTCCAATTTGGACAACTTGTGTAAAGAATTTAGATTTTAAAGCTATTGCAGAATGGTGTGTTTATATATTACTACATTCATTTTTGTTTCACATTTTTGCGAACAAGCCTGTGTGCCATTTGTTCCATCTGTATTGCTTGCCAAACTATATACTGTATATATTTTTGGTATCTGTTTATCATTGCCAGTTTTATACATGGCCAAGTATTTGTCCTTGGTTTAGGGAAACCATGAAAGCAATAGTTAAAATAAACATTCTTGATGCAGAAAAGTAAGGAAAAACAAAGTTTTTACTCAAAATATTGTGAATAAGGAAGCATTTGCTGCTTAAATATGTTATTTAATTTAATAAAGAATTATGTAAACATACAAATATACATTAAACAAGCATTTAAGTCAGAGGGGAGCATCGTCAGTCCTGGAGGGCTGCAGTGGCTGCAGGTTTTTGTTTTAACCCGATTGATTAATGAGATGTCAGTTATTACTGTTCAATCACACATTGCTCAAGCAACATTTTTCTGCTGCATTGTGCCCAGTCCTGGGTTTGTTCCTGCCTTGCGCCCTGTGCTAGCTGGGAGAGGCTCCAACAGACACCCACAACCTTGTTCAAGGGAAAGCAGGTTTGACTATGACTGACTGATTTTATTTTTGTCACATATTAAGATTTCTCACACTTCATTGCTTATTTAGTCTTAAACTGCTGCATTCACTGTATCCATTTGCTCCTTACTAGCAAAAAGATGCAAATGACAAAGGAACCAGCAGTTCTCCATACAACTTGTTTCCGATTTACACCTGCGTGTATTCATCATCCACTATTAGTTTAATAAAGTAAAAATAGTGAAGGACTGAGAATTTGTGATAAGCCATTTATTCAGACAATTTAAAAGTGGCGTTTAGAATGGCTCTTTATTGATTATCATATCCAGTTAAATAGTTATAGAGGTAAAAGTTACTTATCTGTTATTTTAGTGCTCCAGCAAAGGAGGACTCGGTGGTGGGGCAATGTCACACTGTCCTTTGGTGTCCCCTGTGTGAGTTGTCCCACTGACTTAAAGGCCTGCAAGTCAGAGAGCTTCTGTGGGCTTGAAAAGACACTACTTGTCTGATGCCGCTATATTATCACCTGGAGCACTTTCAGATTGCAGCGGCCTGATGGCAAAGCGCATGCCCAAAGCCACAGCAGGAAGGAAAGATCAGAGTGCTGAGTTTAGAAGGATGTCGGAACAGAGATTATTATTATAAAGCACTTAAGAACGGAGTGAAGTAGGTGAAATGTCACCATGTAACTCACCTGCATAGGCAAGCGAGCAGCCAGCGAAACGTGGTTGATAATGTATGCGTGGGGAAAGGTGGAGGTTTAAAATAGGGAGACTGCACCTAATAAGAAGAGGACGTAGGGTGCGTTACTCAGTGTCACTTGTTATTGGGGAACCCTGGAAGATGTAGGTAATGATTGGCTAGACATGAGGGACAATGATATAAAACTGAAGTCCAGGCCACCAGGGGTCATCTTCTTTATTAGTGAGTTAGTGGTGCAGAGAGAACGTCAAGTTTTCAACTATTGGTCAGGATAGTTTTCTTCTGATTTGTGTATATTTTTGGGTGGCAGTAATCTGTGTTTGTGAGTGCTCATTTTTTCATTAAACATTGGATGACCCCACACTGACCAATAGTATTACACATGGAAACATTTCCTTCATGCTGCCCAGGGACTTTGACAATGGCACAGTTGCCAATGATGTTACTCTCCCTACCTCATCAATGAGGATATATTCATAGGGAACAGCATTGGCCTCTCTGAAAAAGGAAGAATGAGCATATCAGACAAAAGGCACACATACAGGAAGACTCAGGTACATAGTGTGGTAGAAATCTTTAATTAAAGAAAGAAACTTATCCTCTAGTAGGATAAGTCTGATAAAACATCATTTATTACTATTCAGCAAATGCTTGAACAGGGAGCATTCTTTATAGCAATTAGTTACATCATGATAAGAAGGATCAAATTATTATGGGTATAGGTCTACTTTTTAAGCAGTTGAATTTACATAACTGTCAATGCATATACTTACTCTGGTTGGTTCATCATCTTACACCCAAATGACTTGTATAACATCTTCTTCTTATTTTTTCAGTTGTTCCCATTAGGGGTTGCCACAGCAGATCATCTTCTTCCATATCTTCCTGTCCTCTGCATCTTGTTCTGTTACACCCATCACCTGCATGTCCTCTCTCACCACATCCATAAACCTCCTCTTAGGCCTTCCTCTTTTCCTCTTGCCTGGCAGCTCTATCCTTAGCATCCTTCTCCCAATATACTCAGCATCTCTCCTCTGCACATGTGCAAACCAACACAATCTCGCCACTCTGACGTTGTCTCTGAACCGTCCAACTTGAGCTGACCCTCTAATGTCCTCATTTCTAATCCTGTCCATCCTCGTCACACCCAATGCAAATCTTAGCATCTTTAACTCTGCCAACTCCAGTTCTGTCTCCTGCTTTCTGGTCAGTTCCACCATCTCCAAACCATATAACATAGCTGGTCTCACTACCATCCTGTAGACCATCCCTTTCACTCTTGCTGATACCAATCTGTCATAAATTACTCCTGACACTCTTCACCCTGCCTGTACTCTCTTTTTCACCTCTCTTCCACACTCCTCGTTACTCTGTACTGTTGATCCCAAGTATTTAAACTCATCCACCTTTGCCAACTCTACTCCCTGCATCCTCACCATTCCACTGACCTCCCTGTCATTTACGCACATGTATTCTGTCTTGTTCCTACTGACCTTCATTCCTCTCCTCTATAGAGCATATCTCCACCTCTCCAGGGTCTCCTCAACCTGCTCCCTACTGTCACTACAGATCACAATGTCATCAGCAAATGTCATAGTCCACAGGGACTCCTGTTGAATCTCGTCTGTCAATCTGTCCATCACCATTGCAAATAAGAAAGGGCTCAGAGCCGATCCCTGATGTAATCCCACCTCCTCCTTGAATACATCCGTCACTCCTGCTGCAGACCTCACCACTGTCACACTTCCCTCGTTCATATCCTGTACAACTCTTACATACTTCTCTGGCACTCCTGACTTTCTCATACAATACCACAGGTCCTCTCAAGGCACCCTGTCATATGCTTTCTCCAGGTCCACAAAGACGCAATGCAACTCCTTCTGGCCTTCTCTATACTTCTCTATCAACATCCTCAGAGCAAACAAAGCATATGTGGTGCTCCTTCTTGGCGTGAAACCGTACTGCTGCTCACTAATCATCACCTCACTTCTTAACCTAGCTTCCACTACACTTTCTCATAACTTCATGATGTGGCTTATTAATTGTATCCCCCTGTAGTAAATACAGCTCTCCACATCCCCCTTATTCTTAAATATCGCCACCAGTACACTTCTTCTCCACTCCTCTGTCATCCTCTCACTTTCCAAAATTCCATTAAACAATCTGGTTAAACTCTCCACTGCCATCTCTCCTAAACACCTCCATATTTCCACAGGTATGTCATCTGGACCAACAGCCTTTCCATTTTTCATCTTCTTCATAGCTATCCTTACTTCATCCTTGCTAATCCATTGCACTTCCTGATTCACTATCTCCACATCATCCAACCTCTTCTCTCTCTCATTCTCTTCATTCATCAGCCTCTCAAAGTACTCTTTCCATCTGCTCAATACACTCTCCTCGCTTGTGAGTACGTTTCCATCTTTATCCTTTATCACCCTAACCTGCTGCACATCTTTCCAGCTCGGTCCCTCTGTCTAGCCAATTGGCACAGTTCCTTTTCTCCTTCCTTAGGACCTTGCCTAATCTGCATTTTTTTTCTTTGCAACATGAGTCCCCATCCAATTAGTCTTGCGCACACGCTCTCTGCTTAATAAAAATTGATTTCACGACGCTGCCCGATTTGTACTGCGCATGTCTAATGTTTTACGACACACGTCACTCGTCAGGTTTGAATTGTACTTGTGAGTCATTTTTGTGTTGCCATTTATCTCCATCTGTAAGTCAACTTCTTACTAGAAAAGATGGCAACCTTTGAATTTTATAATGTCTTGGAAGAATATTTGTTGCCTGAAAATTTTAATTTCCAGTCAAATGAAGAGGGAGCGAAATGAAATGTGATGTATGTCTGTGAACTTTATAATGGATACGTACAGCTAATTTATTAGTTGGGTACTGTTTATTCATTATTTTGTGATGTATTCCTTTAATTTTGTTTGGTAGAAAAACTTCTATGGCACAAAACAGGCAATTTTAAAATTTATGTCCAAGCCATCAGAGAAGTATGGAGTGCGTCTGATGTGGCACAATGACAGGCTAGTCACCTGCTGTTGTCACTTGTCGTTTAAACTGTTGCTTTAGGAGAAGTGCAAACACATATATTTAACTGAACATAATGGAGAAGGCTTGCCACTTAGAAATAACTTATTTCTTATTGCTGCAGTTACAAAAACAATGCCCCTTTATTGTATTCTTTTCTTGACCCTACAGGATACCCGGTGGTAACCAGCCTTCCATGTGGATGAACAGATGCTAGTGTACCTGAATTGTGAAACACAACTGGATGTTCTTTTCTTCTGCCTTTAATATTCCCATTTGGGGATGATGTGCAGTTCATGTTAGATTTGCTGTTTCTACAGGTAAGACTACTGAGGCTTTCAGTTTCCAAAGAAATTCGTGCACAATTCCTGCAAGGCCTCCCCATATTTATTACTTGAGCTGTAATATTTTGCTGCCTTGAATACTGTACAGTATGTTTGCTCACTCTGTCCAGTGACTAACACCAGCTTTTTAATTTTAGACAGGAAAGCCTCAGAGTGTGAATCCTCACAAACACAGAAACCGAGGAGCATCAGTACCAGCAGTCACTAAAAAGGGATGTTGTTCCTTTTTGCAAAATAACATTTATTTTCTTAAGTTACTGTGCTTTGTTGTTGGATTTTGAAAGAGCCAAGACTTAATTTTAACCTAAAACAAAATTAAGGCATGAGAAAAAACAAAGATGTTTACATATAAGTAATGAAACATGAACACGTCACATTAGAAGTTCAGATATACAAAGATTGTAACACAATGCCTACTGTATGCGTAATGTAAAAGAAAAAAAATGATGCTATACATAATGACCATTAAGTTGGGGTTCTTTCAAAATCCAACAAAAAACCACAGCAATTAAAAATAATATTATTAGTTAGACTTTACTCTGAGCAGAATTGTATCTATTGTGATGATTTACTTTGGTAATAATTGATCTGCAGGTGTACCAATAAAGGAGGCAGAAGAAGAAGTAAGGGTACAATTTATTAATGTTTGATCTCAGTGAGTGAATGTCATTTATCTACTGTGTTTATATTTTTATCAGTTACAGTGAAGAGGAGTCGTCCAGCCATGTTATGGGGCAGCACATAAACAAGAAGGATGGAGGGATGTGTACCATGTTGAAGTATTGGCTGGCCCTCCTGCCCGACACTTCTAGAATCCTCCATTTAAACCTCTGGTCTGATTTGCTGTGCCTTTGCCAGGTGATCACAAGGTATTGGCATATTTTGTTTTTTTTTTCTACTGAAAACTGTCTCAGTCTCATTACACTGGCTGTCTGTCTCACATAGAATTGATTTCAAGGTTCTATTAAATATATAGAATGCTTTGAGTATTTTAGACTCTGCTTGTATTTTCGAGTGTCTGCTCCCAACATTTCTTTTCTCAAACGTTGCTTTTCTTTTTATTCCAAGATCAACCATAAAAACTGGCCGCTTTCTGTACTCATGCAACAAAATCTGGAATGCTTTGCCAATAGAGAAGTGCCAGGCTACAAATGTCGATCATTTCAAAATTTCTAATTTGGCTTTTTCTTAATTACTTGCATTGGTTGTAATAGATTAGAAATAGTACTGTGTACAGTTTGTAAGATGTGCACTTGGCAGTAACTTATGCTGTGTTTCTCTGTTGCCTTTTTACAGTTTATTGCAGTGGTGCTCTCCTGCATCTCCACCGTCTTTTACATGAACTCAAACTGCCTGTGATGCCAGAGAGAAACAAAGTTCACAAGATGTCCTGAAATGGAATTGGGATTGGAGTCAGACGGCCACAATTATGTATACTGGGATTTGTAGAGGGGGCCATGCAAGCTTTGGCTTGGGACCCCCAGAGGTTTATTATCTCCAACGTCCTTGAAGGCTGCATGTTTGTCTTTGTCCCTGGCCATTTGACCATGCAGTGTATTTATTACAAAGGACAAGGACTCGTCCATTTGCTTCTTATTTACTTTTATAATACCTTAAATTTCTTTGTAAATGTATATTTTTGTAGAGCAGTTTGAGCTACACTTGTAAGGAAAGGTTATATAGAAATGTTATTAGTGAACAAATGTTAAGGGACAGATCAGGGAAAATGTCAATTTAAATAGAACACATTTTTCATGGAATATTGCTGGATAATAACTCTTTGATTCTGAGTAGTGTCTTGTTCATAAAGCAAAAGTAGCATTTTTATTTTTTGACAAATTTAATGATTCACTTTTAAAGTGTTCAAAACCTTGGCTAACATTTTTTCTTAAATACCAAGGTAAAATATATATATATATATATATATATCTATAATAATAAAAGGCAAAGCCCTCACTGACTGACTGACTGACTCACTGACTCACTCATCACTAATTCTCCAACTTCCCGTGTAGGTGGAAGGCTGAAATTTGGCAGGCTCATTCCTTACAGCTTACTTACAAAAGTTAGGCAGGTTTCATTTCGAAATTCAAAGCGTAATGGTCATAACTGGAACATATTTTTTGTCCATACACTGTAATGGAGGAGGCGGAGTCACGTATCGCGTCATCACGCCTCCTACGTAATCACGTGAACTAAAAACAAGGAAGACATTTACAGCACGAGTCACACGCGGGAACGAAGGTAAATGACGTTAATTTTTGACTGTCTTTTAATACTGTGTAAGCATACATATTAACACATGTGCAATTAAACGTGTGCATTTACGGGGTGATTTCTCAGGCTTAAAAGCTCACCTTTTATCAAACGCGGGAAGAAAGGTAACTGACGTTGTTCACTGTCTTTTAATACTGTGTAACCATACATATTAACACATGTCCAATTAAACGTGTGCATTTACGGGGTGATTTCTCAGGCTTAAAAGCTCGCCTTTTACTAAAAAGGTAAATGCAAAACTATTTTCAATCAGTTTATTGAAACGCTCCTGTTAAGGATTGCAATAACATATTCGCGAGATAAAAGAACGAAGTAGGGGGAAATGGAGGAACAGCCGCAAACAGCGAAGAGCAAAAAATTAATTAAACAATTGAGAACGGAGCGAGTTAAGCATACAAGCATGTTCATAAGGGAAAGAAAGCACGGTGTAAAACGTAAGTTTCAATTAAGTTTATAGAAACGCTCCCGCTGCGGATTGCAATAACATATTCGCGAGATAAAAGTTTAATGAGAAGACACGAGGTATAAACGAACCACACGCCGTGGCGCAACGTTAGGGGCAACAGTTTCAACCATTCTATGATCTGCTTCTCGCAACTGAAAGACGGCACATGGCGGATGTTAGCCGACTTGCTGACCGCAACGTTAGGGGCTTCAACTATGGTGCTGACGCCACATCTCAGTGCCAACACTTTGCAGACTGTACTTAAAAGACACGCCCTCCTCACTGGACAGTTAAAAACACCAATCAAACTAACGATGACATCAAGTATTACCCAATCCAAAGTAGGAAAGGAGGCATCTTCATAAAATGCGTGTGGGATGATTTGCATGAGACGCTGCTTTAAAAAAAAAATGATAAAAAAAATACGGGATAAATCCCGTCCAGTATTGATTCAAAACGGGACGCGCAATTTCATTCTCAAACGCGGCACGATTCCGTATTTTAAAGGACGGGTGGCAACCCTACAGTGCCAGGTAACCACCCATACAATCAGATTGTGATTCAGACTAGGAATGCAATGAATGTAATTACCCCGATCTACATACAAGGCGAAAGTCTTGCAACATTCAAAGATGATGGTTTGGGATAAGTACACCATACAACATAAAAGAGCTTATGAAGCCTTGAACCGAAAAAAGCAAGATCTCAGAGATTGTAAAAAAAAAAATAGGAGGTTATGTCGTTTTACTCGCTGTACATTTTAGTCAAACATTACCAGTTATTCCACGAGGGAGACCAGCAGATGAACTCAACGCGTGTTTAAATTCCATGCTTCTCCCACGCTCGGTTATATGTCGCGTGTTCTCGGGTAGGTGCACCAAAAAATGTATACATTTAAGCATGTAATGGGCAAACAAAAAATGAGGTATACCCGAAGGCACTGCAGTAGTACTTCATGTAACTTTACTTCTTAAATGTTAATGTTTTACTGTTTAATAATTTATACGCTTCTTATATGTTGTTCAAATTCTTTTATGAAAATACCAGTGACAGCGCAATGCACGATAACATGGAGTGAATACACCATACGCATCCGCCCACGGCTGCCCTGCTGTGCGCAGATAGGAGTTGATTCTACAATAAAATAAAATAAAGATAAAAAGAGTAAAACAATCATCACCCATAAAGCGTGTGTGTGTGTATATATGTGTATATATATATGTTGATATGTGGATGTGTATATGTATATATATATATATATATATATATACAGTGGTGTGAAAAACTATTTGCCCCCTTCCTGATTTCTTATTCTTTTGCATGTTTGTCACACAAAATGTTTCTGATCATCAAACACATTTAACCATTAGTCAAATATAACACAAGTAAACACAAAATGCAGTTTTTAAATGCTGGTTTTTATTATTTAGGGAGAAAAAAAATCCAAACCTACATGGCCCTGTGTGAAAAAGTAATTGCCCCCTTGTTAAAAAATAACCTAACTGTGGTGTATCACACCTGAGTTCAATTTCCGTAGCCACCCCCAGGCCTGATTACTGCCACACCTGTTTCAATCAAGAAATCACTTAAATAGGAGCTGCCTGACACAGAGAAGTAGACCAAAAGCACCTCAAAAGCTAGACATCATGCCAAGATCCAAAGAAATTCAGGAACAAATGAGAACAGAAGTAATTGAGATCTATCGGTCTGGTAAAGGTTATAAAGCCATTTCTAAAGCTTTGGGACTCCAGCGAACCACAGTGAGAGCCATTATCCACAAATGGCAAAAACATGGAACAGTGGTGAACCTTCCCAGGAGTGGCCGGCCGACCAAAATTACCCCAAGAGCGCAGAGACGACTCATCCGAGAGGTCACAAAAGACCCCAGGACAACATCTAAAGAACTGCAGGCCTCACTTGCCTCAATTAAGGTCAGTGTTCACGACTCCGCCATAAGAAAGAGACTGGGCAAAAACGGCCTGCATGGCAGATTTCCAAGACGCAAACCACTGTTAAGCAAAAAGAACATTAGGGCTCGTCTCAATTTTGCTAAGAAACATCTCAATGATTGCCAAGACTTTTGGGAAAATACCTTGTGGACTGATGAGACAAAAGTTGAACTTTTTGGGAAGGCAAATGTCCCGTTACATCTGGCGTAAAAGGAACACAGCATTTCAGAAAAAGAACATCATACCAACAGTAAAATATGGTGGTGGTAGTGTGATGGTCTGGGGTTGTTTTGCTGCTTCAGGACCTGGAAGGCTTGCTGTGTTAGATGGAACCATGAATTCTACTGTCTACCAAAAATCCTGAAGGAGAATGTCCGGCCATCTGTTCGTCAACTCAAGCTGAAGCGATCTTGGGTGCTGCAACAGGACAATGACCCAAAACACACCAGCAAATCCACCTCTGAATGGCTGAAGAAAAACAAAATGAAGACTTTGGAGTGGCCTAGTCAAAGTCCTGACCTGAATCCAATTGAGATGCTATGGCATGACCTTAAAAAGGCGGTTCATGCTAGAAAACCCTCAAATAAAGCTGAATTACAACAATTTTGCAAAGATGAGTGGGCCAAAATTCCTCCAGAGCGCTGTAATAGACTCATTGCAAGTTATCGCAAACGCTTGATTGCAGTTATTGCTGCTAAGGGTGGCCCAACCAGTTATTAGGTTCAGGGGGCAATTACTTTTTCACACAGGGCCATGTAGGTTTGGATTTTTTTTTCTCCCTAAATAATAAAAACCACCATTTACAAACTGCATTTTGTGTTTACTTGTGTTATATTTGACTAATGGTTAAATGTGTTTGATGATCAGAAACATTTTGTGTGACAAACATGCAAAAGAATAAGAAATCAGGAAGGGGGCAAATAGTTTTTCACACCACTGTATATATATATATATATGTAGATATGTATATATATGTGTATATGTATATGTATATGTATATATATGTTTATATGTGTGTGTGTGTATTTTATATATATAAAACACAGCAACACTCATAACAATGACAACACAATTACATTGACAATCATGTTACGTTATTTTTAAAATGTTTCCTTTTTTTTTCATAACCTCTTTAACACACTACTTCTCCGCTGCGAAGCGCGGGTATTTTGCTAGTATATATATATATATATATATATATATATATATATATATATATATATATATATATATATAATTTGTGTGTATATTTTTTTTTGACAAACATTCTCCACTGATCTTTCACTTTTGTTATTTTTAAACATACCATTTATTTATTTAATAAAAAATGTATGAAAAAGTGTTTTGTATTTTCTTTTTTTAAAGTTATTAAAGAATCTGAACAAGTGGAGAGTCTCAGTTAACACTAAGCGGGACAGTCAGCACAATGCCATACAACACAGTGTTCTTTTCTTTTGATGAAAAATGACCATTTATTTCTAAAAAACTGGTTGGCTACATTAGGTTTTGTAAACCTGATGCCTTAAGACAAATGGAAATTTTTATTTTAATGATAACTGATATCTAAAGATGTTTTTAAACAGACACAATTTGTCCATAGAGGGAAAATGCAACAACAGATCAAAATGGAAATGGGACTTTATATAATTTATTACGTGAGTGGAAAAATAAAAACACTACACACACACAGTAACTGCCAAATAATACAAAGAGTACGCAACATGTGTTTCACCCTAATTGGGGCTCATCAGGTGTTCACTCCTATGCTTCCTCTTACGATGATCGAACCTTGGACGTCAATGTTTCGCCACGAAATCTGCTTCATTTATTTTGCAGGATGAATATTTTCATTATGGTCAGTTAATGTGGCAATAAAATTAAAATACCGAAATGTCAAGTTGTGAATCGTCATACACAGTTCAGATCGGGCATTGCCATAAAGTTGATTTTTTTTGTTTTTTTTCATTAAGCGCAGGCAGTGTGTGTTAGTACTTGGTCCACTTGCAGAGCCACAGCACCATATGTCACCGCAGTTGTAGACCCGCAGTCACAGACCCGGAAGTGACGTCTCTGTCGTTTCAGGACTGACTTCGTAAAATTACTTTTGGAAGGTTTCAGCAGGTCTCGGCAAAGCCCGTAAAGTAATGTCGGGTCAAAGACCCGTTCAGAAACCAAATGATATGCATCATTTTGAAGTTCATAGGGTTTCTTCCATCATGTCGTGTCATACATCAAACTAAACAATATGGATCGTTTCTGTGAAATACACTATTAACATTTACATTGTGTTCGGGTCTGTGGGAACCATTTAACATGTCGACAAAATTAAAATCATCAAGATCTGTGTTATTTGAAAATAGTTTTTCATTTACATTCATGAAATGAAATTTCTTCTTATATAATACGCTACCATGGCTGTTCGTTTGTCTGTCCAGGATTTAAAATCACCTGTAGCTCCCAATCCGTTTCACCTATTGACCTGAAATTTGGTACACATATACTATGTGACGTCTACTATCCGCTTTCTGGGTGATGATTTTTATTACTCTTTCTATTTTTATTTTATTTTATTGTAGAATTAACTCTCGGGAGCGCGCAGCAGGGCAGCTGTGTGGCGCATGCATACATGCACCATTCTCATTCCCTACCACCTTTGCGGTCACTTCCCCTACCTCTTCATATCTTAAATCACCTTTGAGGCAGATTGAAGACTTAAATGCCAGCTTAAGTGAAAAATTAAGAAAAACGTACTAAGTAAATGCAACACAAAAACTAACAATCAATTTTAATGCGAAAAGATGCCGAAGGAAGAAGAAAAGCAGCAGGCCGCTAGGGTGGAGAAAAGAAGAGCTGCTCAGGAAACAGCAAGCGCATCAACCTCTGAGCAAACGAATGATAAACGTACAGAGAAAGAAAGAGGATGAAAACTAGGAATGCTCAAGTCAAATGTATTCACTGCATGTTATCGTGCAGTGCGCCGTTACTGGTACAATATAATTACAATGTTTGCACCACGTTAGAGTTTAGTAAAACATTAATAATAAAAGTGACTACATTTTTTAAAATGTACTATGCATTTATGCAATGTTGTTCTAAACCAATTTAGAATGAACATTTAAGCCAATCTAATATTTTTAAAGATGTCTGTGAAGAAAATCACTGAATTATGCAATATATTAATTGCCTTATATAGAACTGCTATAGTTTTTGTCACTTATTATTATAAACAATGGGCCATCAAAAGAAAAAAAATAAAATTGCTAGTAAGAACACAATATATTTATATAGCACCCTTCCTATGCCCAAAATTCAGAAAGAACAACAGGACCTATATAACATTGGCTACAAATTATATCTTCACTAAATAAAGATAAATACAGGATATACAAAACATTCAAATAGAATAAAAGACAATAATGCAGACTGAAATACAACATATAATACTACAAAAAAATCTTGAACAAATAACATAAATTGTGATAAAAATGCAAACCCTGAGTAGCTGGACAGATAGAGGAGGTAAACTGAAAGAAGGGGCAGAATGTCAGGTCTGTTTAATGTCTTCCTAAACAAATCACTTAAAAACAAATGAATTGAGTCAGCTGATGTCATTAATTTCAGGAGGTCATTCCACAGTCAGGGCGCTATATACAGCTGAAGCCCCTGCTGTCACCCATAGAGTGCAGATTAGTGGGGGGCACAGAATGAGAGGAACTTAGTGGGCAGGTCAATAACAGAATTTGATATTCAATCCTGTAAGACACAGGGAGCAGTGAAGGTGCAGCAGGATGGCTGCGATATGCTCGCTGTTGGTGGTTAGTGTCAGGACTCTTGCAATTGAGTTTTGAATCAGCTGGAGCTGTGATATAAGATTAAATTATGATAAAATTAAGATAACTTAATTATTATATTATAAATTAAGGTATGAGGGTTGCCCTGGACATGACATAAGCTACATAGTGTCTGACAGTGGGTCCAAAGATTTCATCCTGATACCTAATGGCAGTCAAGGTGTCGTTGCCTAGCCTGTAGAGGTCTGTGCGTCCTTCCATGCATATGCCTCCCCAGACTGACCATCACTGACGTACCACCAAACCGGTCATGCTGAACGATGTTACAGGCAGCATAACGTTCTCCACGGCTTCTCCAGACACTTTCATGTCTGTCACATGTGCTCAGGATGAACCTGCTCTCATCTGTGAAAAGCAAAGGGCGCCAGTGGTGGACCTGTCAATTCTGGTACTCTGTGGTAAATGCCAATTGTGGAATAATAAAAATTTGAATCAATATATTAAATAATAGTTGAACAAAGATTCTTGGGCTGAGGGTCTTTTGACCTAGTCAAAGGGAGGGGAAGAAGATCTCTTGACTACACCATAGTGCAACAGATATTTTTGTACTTTGTGCGTTTGGGTGGATAGAAAATATGTTATGCAAACCAGCTGATTGCTAAGAAAAGGTAAGTGTAAGAGTTCTTTGTGTTAACCATATGAGTGCATTAAGATTGTTAACCCTTTAACCGCCAACTCCCTAAATATTCCCCACGCCAGGCGAAATCTGAACAATTTTCGTTTTTTTACTTTTTTACATTTTTTTTACATTTTTTATATTTATTCAAGCAGTATTGACCACTAAATGTTGTGCAAGTTCTAGAAATGGGCAAACACATAATAAAACACAAAATGTACCTTTTCTCAGGCTTCTGGATTTATTGTCAACTACAAAAACGGAACAGTCAAAAGTAATTCAAAAGTCAAAAGTAGTTCAGTCAATCATAGTTTCATTCCCAGTATTTGAGTTTGCTGTGCCACAGGCCAAAGCAGGGAACTGCACAAAGTCCTGGATTGCTGGGACACTTTGAGCAGAAGGTCTTGACGTCTCTACGCTGACCCTTCTTTGAACAGACATGACAGCGTTTTTCTGAAAGTCCAAAGTCCTTACATTCATCTGGCAACACTGCTGAAATACTACTCATTGGATCCTCTTTGCCAGTGTATACACGAAATCTATAAATGTAACCTGAATTCTCAGCTAAGCAAAACATCTTGATACCAAACCGTTCCCTTTTCAATGGTAGATACTGTCGAAACTGTAAGCGGCCCTTCCACGACAATAAACTTTCATCAACTGCAACTGACGGTCCTGGCATGTAGGGCAACTGAAATGCTTCAAATAAACGATCAATTAAAGGACGTAGCTTGAACAAGTGGTCGCGGTTTGGATCTTTCTTATCTGGCTCGTTTCTGTTGTCATTCAAATGAAAGAATTTCAGCAGCAAAGAGAATCGGTTACGTGTCATGACAGCTGCAAAAATAGGTGTTGCATACATAGGATCTGTAGACCAGTACATCTCAATATCTGGTTTTCTGATTATTCCCATCAACATCAAAATCCCAATGAATTTTTTCATTTCGTTTTCATCAGTGTCAAACCAAGCACGAACACGGGAATGTGGAGGTAAATTGGGATTTTTCTCAATAAACTGTGCTGCATACAGATTTGTCTGATGAACAAAATGTCTGATCAAATCAGGTGACACAAACAGCTCATAAAACTGCTCAGCAGTGTAATTGTTTACATCAACAATAAAGCCACACGTTCCTCTCAAACGAATGCAGAAAAGGTAGTTCACCACAGGCAGCAGCCCAGCTGAGATGCTGGGGATACACCCACTCAGCGCCGTCATCCGATGCGTCTTCATTCACAGTATCATGCAGCGCACATTGCTGCTCATCACTGTCACTAAAATCTTCTTCAGAACTGCTACAATCATGATCAGAACTGTCCAAAATCGCCTGCAAAGCCTCACTTGAAGTCAGTTTACGTTTCGCCATATTCACAGCTGTTACATGCGAATCACGTCACATGACCGGCCAAAACAACCACAGACTTGTCGAAATACAACGTAGTAATAATACCCACGCCAAACCGTCAGTTATACTACTTGCCAGGCATTCATATAACCACAGGCAAATGTGCCGGATAATTCCGGCAGTATGGCGTTAGCAATAAAACAACGGTGCCGGATATATCCGGCAGAGGGCGGTTAAGGGGTTAAGGTATGTGATGTGGGAAAGTTAAGGGTTATTAAGCATTAAAGCCTAGGTGTAGAAAATAGCTAAAAAAAGAACAGCATATCTCAAAAATAAAGAGAAGTAGGCCTAACCACAAAGATTACCAGTAATTGTATTTTGGGTGAACTTTATATGTAAAAAAAGTAATCTTTAAAATGCACGCTTCAAGGGAGAAGTCTTATCGCTCAATAATAATCAGAAATGCTTGCATAAACTTTAAGCTAGAAGTGATGATTTTATCTAAGTCATGTGTCTGTTACTCAGGGGTTGGCATGATGTGTACGTGATTGAAAGAATATAAAAAGCCTGCTGTGAAAATTGTAAAGGCCGGCTGTGACGTGATACTGTTAGTGACAAGCTGACAGGCTCTGCACAGTCTCTCTGCTCATCAAGAATAAAGAAATTGCTTTTTACTCTACATCTGCTGTTTGCCTGCTGTTTGCCTCGAACCTTCGTCCACAGTTTTCTGGCGCCCGAACGTGGGGTGGAGACGGACAGGTGACTCCTTGAGCGGGATTGCCCAGAGGACCGGTAAGAAGACTGATTCCGGCCGGATCGGGAGGACGAGCTCCGGCAAAAGTTAGGACTGGCCTGACTCGGGCGAATCCTGAGTGAGAAGTCTCTGGCCTCCTCCGATTGAATACGAAGGTTGAGTGAACTGGGAGTTCCCTAGCAGGATAAGAAAATTCTTGGTGAGTAGACCTTGGGAATCTGATTGAGTGAATGACATAGCTCAGGGATTTGACCGGTTTTACGGGAAAGAAAATTGAGAAATAAAATACTGTATCACCTAACGGATAGTAAACTGGAAAGCAGGGAATAATACTTGGGTCCCTTCGGGGACAGTTTAAGGTGCTGAGAATGTTAGTAAGTTACTCCTGGTGAAGTGGAATAGAAAGGGGTGAGTGGCACACTCCTAGAAATAGAGGAAAGGGAGTAAAATGAGTAGAATTTATATTGAGTATCTGGGAAAAACACTGTGTGGGAGGGCGAGTTTCTGTCTCTAACGTCTGGTCATATTCCTGCTCCTACAGGTTAATCTGTGGTGGACATCAAGAGCGGTTACCAACTAGGAGGCACTTGATGAAGGGATTGTCATTGAACTGTTGAAAGTTCCGGACTCCGTGCTGAACAGATTGTCAGTCCGCTAAAGCCACGAAACCACAAGAGTACTAATCCGGGAGTGGAAGGGACTGGAGACGGAACATCGCGAGGGTTGATCTATTCTTCTGCGGTCCAGAGCTATTTAGTTATGGAAAAGCAAAATAGTAAAATGGTCAAGAAGGTTTCCTTGGGAAATCAAAAGTCTCTGTTGGAAGGATTATTTTCGGAAAGCATGTTGGACTCTAGTTTGGGTCCGAAAGGAGGTTCACCTAGGAAACTAGTTAAAAAAGAAAACCGGATTAGACTTAAAAAAGTTATTGAATCGGGCTGACGTATATGAGAGGGAAGAGAATTCCAGAGTTGAGGAGCACTATGAGAGACGCTCGAGCTCCCATAGAACAGAGTTTGATGTGCGGTACAGAAAGTCGAGCTGCAGATGAAGATCTGAGTGAGTGAGAGGAGTGTAAGTCTGTAGGAGATCAGTGAGGTTGTGGAGAGCTTTAAATGTTAAGAGCAATATTGTGTATTGTATTCTGTAGTTAACAGGGAGCCAGTGAAGTTGAGAGAGAATAGGTTTAATATGTTCGTTGGATTTAGAACAGCAGGTTATTATCCTGGCAGCAGAATTTTGAAGAAGCTGTCAGTGATGGATAAGTTTTTGTGGGATGCCAGATAGAATAGCGTTACAGTAATCTATACGTGTGGTGACTAGGGCATAACCAATACTTCAGTACTGTGTTGCGTAAGAACAGGACAAAGTTTAGAAATATTTTGGAGATGGAAGAATGCAGTCCGAGAAATGTTACTTATATGGGAGGAATTATTTATTAATAATAATAATAACTGCGGTGGGCTGGCGTCCTGCCCAGGGTTTGTTTCCTGCCTTGCGCCCTGTGTTGGCTGGGATTGGCTCCAGCAGACCCCCGTGGCCCTGTAATTAGGATATAGCGGGTTGGATAATGGATGGATGGATGGATAATAATAATAATAATAATAATAATAATACCATACCATACCATTTTTATTTGTTAAGCGCTTAAAAACACAGCATTACAACTGACCGAAGCGCTGTACAGTTAAAACAAGCAAGACTAAAAGCAAAATATTAAAAACAAACATTAAGAGAGAATTAAAACAGAGACACTAAAAAACAGGTCAGGGGACCCAATAAAACAGAGAAATAGCAAAAAGCAAGTGGAAATAAGACAGGTTAAGAATTAAAAGCCAATGTGAAGAAGTGCGTTTTTAGGTGTGATTTGACTGTGGCGACTGAAGCGGCTTGCCTAACCACTAAAGGTAAGGAGTTCCAGAGTCTGGGTGCACAGATGGAAAAAGCCCTATCCCCACGAACTTTAAAACGTGCCTTGGGAATGGTTAGGAGCAGCTGATCTGCGGATCTAAGAACACGAGGGGGATTGTGACGATGGAGCAAGACACTCGAGTAGGCAGGGGCTAGACCATTTAGTGCCTTATAGGTTAAGAGGAGTATCTTAAAATCAATTCTGAAGCTAACCGGCAGCCAGTGTAGGGTTTTTAAAATCGGTGTAATGTGTTGGCTTCTGCTGCTTCCAGTTAAAAGCCTTGCAGCCGCATTTTGAACCAATTGGAGTCTAGAAAGAGTGGCTTTACTAATACCATATAGGCAGGAATTAGAATAGTCGAGCCGGGACGTAATGAATGCATGGATTACTGATTCCAGGAGGTGGTAAGGCAGAATTGGTTTGAGTTTGGCAATTCGCCTGAGATGGAAAAAGCAGGATTTTACTGTGCTGTTGACTTGAGCATCCATTTTCAGGACCATATCCATTTTGATTCCAAGATTGGAAACAGACAAAGTTACTGGAATGGGAAGAAAGTCGAGGCCAAGGGGTAGGGTCTGTTTGCGGTCAGGACTAAAAACAATGACCTCGGTTTTTAAATCGTTCAGGTGAAGGAAGTTTACAGCCAGCCAGTCCTTAATGTCAGATAAGCAGTCGAGAAGAGGTTTAGTGGAGTCAGTTGACTTGAGGGAGAAATAAATTTGGCAGTTATCAGCATATAGGTGATACGAGATTGCATGTTTTCTAAAAATTGCACCTAAAGGCAGGATGTAAATTGAAAAAAGTAGTGGCCCCAAAATGGAACCCTGGGGGACACCACATGGGAGTGGGACTGATTCAGATGAAAAATCGTCTAGCATGACTCTAAGAGTCCTGTTGCAGAAATATGACCTGAACCAGTCGAGGGCTAAGCCAGACACACCAACCCAGGATTCGAGTCGGGAGATCATGATAATAAATTATTATTTAATAATTGCCATTATTAGTGTATAAATAAATATAAATAATTGAATTTAAACGATTCGCCAAAATCTGTTGTATATAAACGATACCGTTTTAAACGTTACTGTTTTCTCATCAGAAAACCCGGTTTCCATGTCTACCTGTATTAGTTTAAATGGCACTTTTGCCACTCGCAATATGGCGGACGCGCTGACGTATCGTGTCGACTGGGCAACACAGTGAATGCGGCGTCCATCTATATGTGTCTATGGATACTGTATATTTGTCTGTTGCCGGCCCAATCCGCGCGCGCTAGCGTATTGAAATGGTACGTCATCGCACACTTTACGGTGCTGCCCAATCTGTTTGTCGTATGCGTGAACACTTTACGACACGTTAAGCTTTCAAAACGCTTGCACGCGCGAATTGGGTATAGCGGCAGGGTAGCAACAGGCTGTATATCAGAGATGTGGAGTGTTACTGGCAATCGAGTGAGTGAGTGAGTGAGTGAGTGACTGACTGACTGACTGACTGACTGACTGAAGATGTCCTACTTCCCGGAGAAGCAATTCTCTAAAAGACAAACGGTAAGCACTTCTGTGCTGTAAGCAATCGAAAAGGGCAAAAGTGGTGCCGGAGATGTATTTTGTAGTACAGTAATCGAACACTAGGTTAACGAGCTCATGATCTCTGTTCTGCGCTTTTGTCCCTGCATAGAATGGCGTTCGGATGGCCACGGAGTAGGAGCCCATCCGTAGTCCGAGGGTGCAGAAGAGCGAGAGCACCGAGGCGTGTGCTGTTTTTACGAGTCTCTCTTTTTAACGAGTCTGAAGTTCCACATAAATTTTGCCCTATTTCGAGTATGCAATCTGTAGATGGCGTTGTTTACCTATTATTTAAAATTTTATTTGAATGCGATAAATCGACACATCCTCTTTAGTTCAAATGGTTTTTGAGTTTTACACCTTTTTTGACTATATGACACACGTGTCCTAGTATATATGTACTGAACAAGAAGAAATGCTGCCGCCGACTTTAACCGTGGATTTTTGAGGACACTATAGGGAGTTGTTATATCAGCTACAAAGTTTCTGGGTACATACATTTTGAGAAGAATTGAATTATTTAGAAGTTTGCTAGCGAGTCAGGGTCTTGCATGTTTTTTAATGATGTTTAGTGTTTTAGACTTGGCTTCTCATTTTTTGTTTGGACATTGTGGCATTCCCAGCCCAATTGCAAAATTAATTTGGCAGCGTGCCTTTCCATTTTCTGATACGGGCAGCAAATTGAGAGAGTTTTTCCAAAAGTAATTAGGCAAGATTAGATAAACTTTATTAATCCCAAGGGGAAGTTTAAATACATGCAACAGCAGAAACACAGAAAACAGAAGATACAGACTCGCAGGAGAAACAATACAATCAAGCAATCAATAAATAAATAAATAATAATTGTATATTGTTCTGAAATTGCAAAATGAAATTGTAGTATCTGCATTTAGTTTGGGATGTTTGGAGAAAGCACTGAATTGTCTGATAGCAGCAAGCAGAAAAAATGCTTATTAGTAGACTGTGGCAGAATGAGCCTGTGCCTAAAATTGCATACAGAGAGCACCTCTTGCAGTGAATGGAGGAGATTTTTCATCAGGGCATCCAATTTTACCACCATTCTCTTTTCTACGGTGGCTTCCAGTGTGTCCAGGGAGCGGGCATTATTTATCTTTTGAGCTCAAGTTGCTTCCCCAGGACACCACAACATAGAAGAAGATACTGGCTACTACTGACTTATAGAACATTTCCAGCAGCTTGCTACATACATCAAAAGACTTAAGTCTTTGTAGAAAGTATAGTCTTCCTTTACCCTTCTTGTAACATGCCTATGTTTTGTCAGACCACCCCAGTTTGCTCTTTATATGAACCCCCAGGTGCTTGTAGCTATGCACCTCTTCCATATCCACTGAAAAATGGAGAGTGGCCTCAGAGGCTTCTTACTGCACTGGAAATCCACCACAAGCTCTTTTGTCTTGCTGATTTTGGGTTGTAGGTGGTTTTCCCTGCACCACAAAATTAATTTCTTCATGAGCCTCCTGTGCTCTGACTCATCTACTATTATTACTGCAGCCTATGATGGAGGAACAATCTGAAAATATTTGTAGGTTGTAAGTGGGAAGTCCTTGAACCTCACAAACTGCTTTCTGTTGGTAAAGAAGTCTATCATCGAGGTGATTGTGGGGGCATCAAATGCAAGGCCTTAAGCTTTTTCCCCAGTCTTTGTGGTAGAATGGTGTTAAAGGAATTGGACAAATCAAGGAGTATTAACCTGACTATGGTGCTGGCCTTGTGGGAGTAGGCTATGTAGATCACAGGGTCTTCCACACCTGTATGTGTCTGAGTATTTTTAGGATCAGCTTCGTGATTTGTGAAGTAAGAGCAACTGGTCTGAAGTGCTTAGGATCACTGTTATGCCCTTTCTTTGGTGCTGGGACCACACAGTTGTGAAGGTTCCCCAGCTGTGCAGGTTTTTCACAGCTAGGGAACCTACTAGAAACATTGAATCTCTTGGAAAGGGAGAACAGGTGCTGAAGGACCCCACATCTGGCTGGCACAAGTTTTCAGCACTCTGCGGTTGATTTTTTTCCAGCTTTGAAGCTTTATCAACTCTCTTAGGGTGGATGTCGACTTTTTTCGACAGGAGGGGTTGAGCACGCATGTCGACAAAAGTCGACATCCAGGGGTAGAGGGCGACAATCGGCCATTAATGGTGACATTACTCACTGTTACATCAAAGGCATTCCCGCTCTGCTTGGGGGAATGTTAGACTCATTGACTCGGCATCTAATACTTGCGTGTGCGTGAGTTACGAAATGTAAACAAATGTTAACAAAGGCAAGATGGCATCGACATGTCAAGAGGGAGCGAAGCGAGTGCAGAAAAGAAAATACTCCGCAGACGATGTTTTGTGCATTATCGCTGAGTTTGTACTCTGATTTTTCAGAATCTGATTTTGTTGACAGTGATCAGGAGATCGAGCAAGAGAGTGAGTAACTGGCATCATCTGATCGGACACCAGCCGATGCCACCCTAGCTGATTGGATGCCAGCTGAGCACATTCGCGCAGCTGACGCACCAACGGCAAGGTTCACGTGGGAGGAAAACCCAGACCTTGATCCGTGGGAGCCAAATTGGCTACCGGACTTCACAAGACAGCATGGCTTGCTGTTTGACATGACAGATTACCAGCCGCTGGACTACTTGAATCTGTTTTTTTTTTCCTGTGTCTGCTTTTCAGCTACTGTCAGACGAGACAAACAGGTATTCAGAGCAATTTTTTGAATCGCGGGTTGCGCTTGCACTGCATTCTCGTTTTTCAAAGTAGAAACCCACAACACAAGACGAGATGAAGGGCTTTGTGGCTTTACAAATAGAGATTGGACTAGACTGGTGATATAACTTCAGGGAGCATTAGTCCAAATGTGCTTTGTCCCCTGGTGGCTTTGGACAGGTTATGCCGCGTGATAGGTACGTGCTGCTGCAAAGTTTTATTCATTTCTGTGATGACCAGAAGCAAATCCTAAGGGGTGAGCCAGGCTATAACCCCACATATAAAGTTCAGCCCCTGCTTGACATTGTAGAACCAACATATAAACAATTTTATCAGCCTGGTCGTGATTTGTCTGTGCATGAATCTATGATAAAATACAAGAGACACCAATATATGCCAGACAAGCCCACAAAGTATGGCATAAAGGATTTTGTACTGGCAGAAACAAACACTGCTTTCTGCCTGAAAGTAATTACATATACAGGAAAGTATTTCTTTCAAAGAGAGAACTGTCCCTTGACAAGTCAGGTTGTGCTGGTGCTGCTTCAGGGCTATGAACATTTGAGTCATGTTGTGTACATTTGGACAATTTTTATACATGCCCAGAATTGTTCATGGAGCTACAGAGCAGGGGAATTGGAGCTTGTGGCACAGTGAGGGTGAACAGGAGACACATGGCTTCATAGTTGAAGCCAGACAGGCTGAAGATAAAAAGAGGTGACAATATGGTTTTCATGCGGGCAGATAACTTGGTGGTATTGGCATGACACGATGTCAAACAGGTGACTTTCCTGCAACATATGTGGACAAAAAATACAAACCTGACTGTGTTATGTGCAGCAACAGACAATTGAAAAGGAGGCATCAGTGCAACACATATTGTAAGCAGTGCAATGTGGCAATGCATGCAGTTGGCTGCTCTGAGCAAGATCAGACTTTGCAGGACTTTGCTCTGTAACATGTACAGTATGTGAAATCATATAGTATGCAGGCTCATACAACATGCAAGACAGAAACATTTGTCAAAAATAAATATTTTGTGTTGATTTGTTATGTTAAACAATTGCTTTGTGTTCTTTTTTTAAAAAAGTTAGTTTTTGGAAAAATATTCAGCCCTGGGAGAAAAGAAACAAACAAACAAAAAAATTAGCCCTAAAAGAGTTAATGCCGAGTTTTCCCAGACCTCTCCTTACTCCTCAGCAGAGATGGACAGCTCAGGAAGTGGAAGTGGGCTGAGGACCACAAGTGTGATGTCATTGTAGGAGAAGGTCATGCAGGGTACAGATGGCAGTTTGCTATCTGGAACCTCCTGAGCTTGCTCTCAGAGGCTAGCAGTTTTGGGGGAGGGTTGGATGGACAAGGCTGAGACAAACCTGTTGAAGAATTGGTTCACTTCATTAGTTCTGTTCCTGTTCCTCTTTTCTGCATGTTTTTAGGCCTGCTGGTAGCCAGTTGTAGTCCTCATCCTCTTCCACACTTCCTTCATGTTGTTCTGCTGTAACTTGTGCTCAAGTTTGTCTCTGTAGTAGGTGTTCCTCTCACAGAGCTGCTTCCTCACTTCTGACTGCACCCATTTGATTTCCTTATTATCTCCAGACCTGAAGGCCCTATTGTTCTTATTCAGGAGAGCTTTCATGTCTTTTGTGATCCATGGTTTGTTATTGGGGAAAATGGCACACAATATCATTGTGGGAACTGTGTTACTAATACAAAACTTGATGTAGTCTTTGAAACAGTGGCTAAATCCCTCAATGCCCCTCAGTGTCTTCACTGGGTGACTCACAAATCACTTTCCTGTCAATGAGAATGGGCGTATTAATTTTAGAGGTCAATAAAATATACATAAGCTATTACTTTGTCTGTCAAATCTAAATACATTTGAAGTCAGACATTTACATTGAATTGTTTAAAACTCATTTTCTAACCCCTCCACAGATTCTATACTAACAAACCATAAATTTGGCATGTTGTTTTTGACATCTACTTTTGTGAAGGGCAAAAGTCATTTTTTCCAACAATGTTCACAGACCTCAGAGTATTTCACTTTTTATTGACCATATCACTGTTCCAGTAGGCCACAACTTTGTTGATATTTAGGTAGCATTGTCTTAAAATTGTTTAACTTGGGCCAAATATTTTGGTTCGCCTTCCACAAGCTTCTTACAATAAGTTGCTGGAATTTTAGCCCATTCCTCCAGACAGATGTGGTGTAACTGGGGCAGGTTCATAGACCTCTTTGCTTGCACACCCTTTTTCAGTTCTGCCCACAAATTTTCAATCGGATTGAGGTCAGAGCTTTGTGATGACCAATCCAGTACCTTGACCTTGTTGACCTTAAGTCATTTTACCAGAACTTTGGAGGTCTGCTTGGAGTTATTGTCCATTTGGAAGGCCCATTAGTGACTGAGTTTCAACTTCCTTGATGAGCTCTTTGAGATGTTGCCGCAGTACATCTCCATCATTTTCCTTCCTCATGATGTCACCTATTTTGTGGAGTGCACCATTCTCTCCTGCAGCATAGCACCCCTATAACATGATGCTCCCACCCCCATGATTGATGGTTAGGATGGTGTTCTTTAGCGTGCAGGCCTCACCCTTTTCTTCCAAACATGACAATGGTCATTATGGCTAAACCGTTTGATCTTGGGTTCATCAGACCAGGGGACTTTTCTCCAGAAAGTGAGATCTTTGTCCCCATGTACCATTGTAAACTTCAGTTTGTCTTTTATGGTGACTGTGTTTCAGTGGATTCTTCTTTGCTGTGCAGACTTTCAGGTTATGTCGATATAGAACTGGTTTTACTGTGGACTTGTCTACCTGTTTCATCCAGCATCTCCACAAGGTGCTGTGCTGTTGTTCTGGGACTGATTTGCACTTTTCACGCCAAAGTATATTTTTCTCTAGGAGATAGAATGCATTTCTTTCCTGAGTGGTATGATGGCTGTGTGGTCCTATGGTGTTTATGCTTGCATAATATTGTTTGTGCAGATGAACATGGAACCTTCAGGCATTTGGAAATTGTTCCCAAGCATGAACCAGATTTGTGGAGGTCCACAATTTTGTTTTGAGGTCTAGACTGATTTCTGTTGATTCTCCCATTTTGTCAAGCATAGAGGCAGTAAGTTTGATGGTAGACCTTAACATACATCCACACTAACTAATTAGTCTAATTTGCAATCAGAAGCTAATAATGATTCACTTATGACACAATTTTGTGTAATTTTTCCAAGTTGTTTAAAGGCACAAGTGTATGTAAACTTGTGACCCACTGGAATTGTGATATAATCAAAAAAAAAAGTAAAACACTCGGAGGTCTGTGAACTTTGTTGGAAAAAATTACTTTTGTCCTACGCAAAGTAGACATCTTAAACAATGTGCCAAATTTATAATTTGCTAGTATAAAATCTGTGCAGGGGTTTTAAAGTGAGGGTTAAAGAATTCACCCTAAATGTGTGTAAACTTCTGACTTCAACTGTAACTCTGTTTTCTTCTCTGGAAAATTCCTACCTTTATCAATGTATTGTGCTCCACCATTCTGAAGTATCATGATTCTGTGAGTTAGAACTCCATTCCAGATATGCCTGGACAGCCTCATTGTTCTCCTAGTACTGGTCTCACCTCTGATCCTTTATGAATTTCAAATACTTGCTTCTCTGGCTAACATGTGTTGAGGATGTTTTCTGCTGAAACCTGTGGGGTTAACAAAAGATGAACCTCATGGTATAATGAACATTTAAAAGTAAAAACCTACACTATACAAAAGAACACTGCCTGGTTTTGCTCCGCTGAAAGTCTTAATCCTACAGCCATAGTACAATGGCATAACAATGTCTATTTTTCATAGAAAATAGGGAAAATTAGATATGCCCTATAAAGAAAGGTTACTTTATTTTTTTTGTTTGTTATTTATTAGTGTTTTCATCAACTAAATGAATGTGCTGTTGCTAGTTTTTTTCCAGTATCTCATGACATAAAAGAACAGATAATAGTATTAATTGTAATGGAGCAAACCACAGTAATGTCCTGTCACTTTTTAACTACAAGCATGTAATCAATATTTTTACAGAGTTGACGTACAACTTGGGCTTTATCTTTGATAACAATGCGTGTTGTCAAATACACACTGCAGTACAATACTAAAACTAATGGAAAATCAAGACAGTTTCCAAATCTGAAGGATACTGAGAAATTAAGTTATGATTTATTGAACTTGGCTCCCAGCTTTCTGAGTACTGTAGATCACTTACTAGATAAAAACATAGAAAAACAAATATCACAGCTGTTAGGGCTGTGTTTCTGATCCATTGGACTAGGGCTCGCTGTAATGTCTCTGGCGTAAGCTCCTGGCCCTCCATCTTCATTGTAATGTATCCTTTGCTATGATTTCTTCTATCAGGACAAAATCTGGTCCAATTTCTAATGACCCCAAGTAGAGTTACAGTATGTATCATCAACAGTAATATCTTGTTGTTTTAATGAAGTGCGAGCTGAAATTACCGAATATGTTACTCACTTTTGTGACTACCAGGGAGCACACCAGCTCCTCAATATCCAACACAACAGGCACAAACACAAGTGCAGCACAACATAAGGCTTTTATTCAGCTGTGGAAAACGCTTTTCCTTTCTTGGATACATCCTTCTTTCAACAGTAATTAAGGTGGTGGAACACCGGACGGTGTTAACGGTTGTAGATATTCTACAGGATATTGTAAATTGATGTTTTCATCTTCCGCACGATCACCACTAACTGTTTCAGCATATTCTATTGATATGCATTTAAGCAAGTTGCAGTGTAACTGATTGACAATTTCAAGTTAATTCATTTGACTTCATTGTTTCTCGGTGCTAGGATTGCCCGTGTACTCATTTCTTCTGTTGATAACCCTTCGGAATTATATTCTTCATTAAGATTTGGAAATAATACATCTTCTTTAATTGGGAACTTAAAGTGAGGAAAACGTAAAAATTTCTAAAAGCTGAGAGAGCAGGATCTGTGTCTGTCAAAAGCATTCACAAGAATGAGAGGTGAGTGGACCATGTGTGTGGTTGAATATGGTCAAAAGGAGGGCAGGACTTGTAAAAAAAATCTCATGGCAAAAGTTTTGTTTCGCTGGACTTGTAAAAATCCCTTGGAAATAGTCTCGTCTCAGGATTTTTTTAATATAATGCAGTATCGGCACTCATCATTTCATACAAACTGGAGTACACCTTACGATGTCAAGACCTCAGACCTTTAAGGATTCTAAGCATTAATTAAAGAACAGTGGGAGGCTGCACTCTGCACGATCTGCCATCTTTTATAAAAGACTCCCATTCAGCTTGGCTGAAAACCTACTACTCCAGCAGACTCTTATTATTAATAACCAGTAACAGCGCACTGCACGATAACATGCAGTGAATACACTTGACTTGAGCATTCATAGTTTTCATACTCTTTCTCTGTATGTTTAGCATTCTTTTCCTCAGAGGTTGATGTGCTTGCTGCTTCCTGAGCAACTCTTCTTTTCTCCACTCTAGCGGCCCGCTTCTTCTCTTTATTTTTTGGCATCTTTTCGTGTTAAAAGTGATTAAGTCAGTGTTTATGTTGCAATTAGTGTTCCTTAGTTTTTCACTTAAGCTGACATGTGTTCAATCTGCCTCAAGAATGATTTAAAATATGAAGATGTAGGGGAAGTAATGGCGAAGATTGTAGGAATGAGAACGGCGCCCACACACATGCGCCGCATCTCTGCCCTGCTGGCCGAAGCCGAGAGTTGATTCTACAATAAAATAAAAATTTAAAAAGAGGAATAACCTTGGAGGTCAATCATCACCCAGAAAGTGGACAGTAGATGTCACATAGTATATATGTACCAAATTTCAGGTGAATAGGTCAAACAGTTTATGAGCTACAGGTGATTTAAAAATCTTGGACAGACAAACGGATAGCCACGGTAGTGTATTATAGATGAAGATATTATTATATCTGTTCTTATATCACTTCTTTTTGTTAGTTATTTGTACAGAAATATAAAATTGACAATTATGAACTGTTAATGTCTCTTTTCAATTACTTTTCTCTTCTCTGTATCATGATATAGTCCTTGGTGCTATTGCTATACTGTTGAGCTATTTTCTTGCCCATGGGAATGACACAAAAAATTCTTAGTAGCCGTGGAATCCATGAATGAAAGGAATCAATCTTCTTTGATTTCCCAGTAGCATAGAATGCCTTTGGATCAGTTGGCTGAAGTCTCCAGAGCTGTGACTATGTTGGACATTGTTTATAAGTCTACATTATAACTGACTAGACTGCTACATTTATTTTCAGTAGGCATTCAGCTGACTGGAGATTTTGGTTTCCTCTCATCAGTCAAAGTACCACATTTCAATACTAATGTCAATGCAAATGTTGTTAAGATCAATATGTCAAACATCTTGAAATTTCTTTTTTTATTTTTACTATGTGTTTAAGCCAATATTTATTTTTGTGAATCCAACCTGTAAATTGTAAAATTTACACTTTATCAGTAAATTTATTGCATTGCATTTTTTGCATTTTCAGTTAAGAGAGCTATTAAATAGTATGGTGAATTAAAGAGCAATCAGTAACAGTTATTGGTGAATGATTAACAGTGCAGGATTGGTTGATAACACAAGGTAAAAAGCAATGTGCATTCTGACAGATCTTTGTAGATGGATCAGTAAAAAGATAAGAAAAGGCTTTACAACCCCTCTGAGAAAAAAAAAAAATTTATTAGAATGCCTCATATTGTTATTCATCTAAAAGTCATCGCTTGAAAACAAAATGTAGACTATTGTGTGCAGTCTGTGAACTATGAGAAACGGTTAAAGAATGTGATTTAAATGTGTTTAGTTCTTTTTGATGCAATCTTCAATTCATTTTACTCTCTTCTGTTTACAGAGAAAAAGAGAAGCTTCCATTTCCGGTAACGTCTATAAAATGAAGGCAAGTGTCCATCTATCTAGGAGCTTCTAGAGGTGAATATAAATGGGAATAAACTGACTCAGAAGAGACACTGTGCTATGCAGATCCTTCCAGAATCATTGTGTGCAAGTGAAAACTGAATCATTGGATTCTGACATTAAGGAGACTGAGAAAAACATTATGTTCATTACGTTCTACTAAAGGTAATATATGAAAATAACTAAAACACAGTTTGCTGTGCTGTGTTGCTTCACAGTTGGTTTTTTGGTTGGGTGCTGCTTTGTCCACTTTTTAATTTTAACTCTAGTGGCACACGGAAAGAACCAGAAAACTGGAGCACCTCTCAACAACTGTAACAATAAGCAGATCAACAGAAGGCTAGTAACCAACTGCATTGGCCAATTGGAGTGAAGGACACGGCTTATGTTTCAGTGTGATTGGTGGGTTTTAATTTATATAAAGTAGACTGGCGTAGACATTTTCACCCATCGGTAACCTGAAATATTGCTTGCTTCTCTAAGTGTTGTGACTTGAAGATCTTGTAGTTCTCTGAGGGGCAACAGGAAAAACTTGGAAAGCCAAAATCTCATCCTGCCCCAGCACTAACTGGAAGTGTTGCCTATTCTAAGTAAAGACCTGCTTACTTAATATACTTAGTCATTTTCTTTCATGGTAGGGGAATTGGAGTGGGATGCTGAGGGAAAGCCTCCTATAAAGAAAACTGCAACATTTGGGTACAAGCCCCTTGTGCAGTACAAGGAAAGGGACAATCTCTGACTACACAGGAGTCTCCTTTCTTTGTATGACATGGAAAACAATAAGAATGTGCACATTAAGGAAGAAGACTGTGAATGGGAATGCATGCAACATCAGATGAATATCTGTAGCATTGAGGAAGAGGAAGTTTTTAAATTGGGACTAATAAGTGTTAAAAGAGAATCTGAGCCAACATCAGATGCAAGTGACTTGCAGCTAAATACAATTGTAATCCATGTCAAGGCAGAAGACTTCAAATCAGAGGCCGTCTCTCAACTTGTGTGTCCAGAAAAAGAGCTAACTGGAACAGACTTCACAAAAAGTAGATCTCGCTCCTTCCAGAATGATTATGTCCAAGTGAAAACCGAACCTTTGGATTCTGACATAAAGGAGACAGAGAATGCATCATGTTCAGTGCATTCTGGAGAAGGTAAGATATAAAAATGATTGTAAAAAAAATCTATATGAAGCTCCGTATGATCTACCTACAGGGGAGTCTTTCTCATAATTAAGAAATGTGAGCTGATTTTAATTCATGAACTCAAAACTAAACACCAAACTTGTTTTAATTAGATGCCATAGATATGTTTTAAACTGAGCAACTCATTGTTTAAAACCATAATTTATTATTTTTGAATTCCCTGAAATGCTGTGCAATGACCACAGTGCCACAGTTTACCAGGTTTACACCATGTAAAAGGACAAGCATGAATGTTAGCTGATTCCCAGGATTAACATTACCCTAAGGAGGTTATTGCCGGAGGTATATTATAATCCTACTTGACGCAATAGTACTATTCAGCAACTCACACAACTGATAGAAATGTCTCAGAGCTCTAAAAGAAACTTAAGTTTGAGGGATGGTTATTTGACCAAGCCTTGATTAACTCCTTTCTTTAACAGCAAATACTACTAGATACTGTAAATGATCTGTGAAACTACCAACAGTTGTATTAGGTAATGAGAGATCAATCTCGGGAGTAAAGACTATATTCTCCATATAAATGCACAGTAGCACATTTAGCAAACTGACTTGGGGATTGTCGGTAACATCTCAAAAAAGGTTCTTTAACCTCTGGGATTCTTCTTGTATTGTTGGATAAGTCAATACTGGAAATGTCTACGTTTTTAGCCTTGATTTACATGGGCAGTGCTCACGCCTCCAACATAACGCTGGTACGAGCCTATTGCTGCCCCTGCCTTGTTACAGATCAAATACAGAGCAATAATAACACCTCAACAGAGGCCATGGGCCACTGCGTATGGGAACTTCCCCTGAAAAGTCTACACTTTAGACTACCTTAACTGCTCTCCTTCTGGGGCTTACCAGATAAACTACCTTTGAAAGGGCCACACACATCTAAAACATTATCAATATGGCCTAAGCTGGCTCCCTCAGCTTCAATACTTCAGTATGGGCCAGAGGGACACCTGCATTCTTCAGCTTTTTCATTGTTACTCCAGAACGGGATCCTCAGTGCTAAGAGTAGCACGTGAATGAACATTCAAGACTTACTCCAACAAACGTCAGGAGGTTCTCCTGTGTGTTGTCCAGTTTGTTTGTATTTTCATACTCATACATCGTCAGGTCTGCCATTTATGTGAAATCACTCCATCCACAATGTGCCATCTTGCATGTTCTCCTGTTCCCATGTAAAACTGATAGCTTTGCCGGTATATCTTGACACTTGGCACACATTGTGCTGAACTTCATCATGTGTTATAAGTAGGAACAGACATACTCTTGGATGAGCAGTTATTAATATATTGATGCCCTTTTACAAAGTGAAGGTCAAACAAACCCAACAACTCTGAAATCAAATTTGTTTTTGTTTATGTAAATAATCTGCTGTATATACTAGATACCTTTGCTTATTTGAAGAAAGATCACACTCGATCGACAGGGAAACACAGTCTGACTGCTGTTGTGATCTGTTAGCTTTTTAAAAGCAATGTTAGAAAAGTCAGTGCTGACAATCTATTTACATTACCATTCACAGTGATGGAAGCGGGCATTTCCAACAGTAAGTAATAATATCTGAATCAAGACCCCTTGTGAAAGCACTCCACAGAGAAGCACAATTTAAGCAAAGAAAAATCTCCTTGTTTCTCGTCACTAAGTATATTATCTCCAGTGCCCCCACTGTTGAAAAATGTCTCCCAACTGTGTTGTCTTAGAAATTGCAAGATTGTGGGATGGCCAATAATGAAGATTAATTGTTACCAACATAATATCAAGCATTTTATTGACTAATCTGACACATTTTATCCATTTTATTTAATGCTTGCTGTATTTGAATTTTTATTGGAAAAAAAGACATGAAGTCATATAAGCAGGTTTTTTTGGTTATGAGATGGGAGATGTACGTAAAACATATATTTAGAATTGCAAGTGAACTTTTAAAAAAAATGATCACGCATTTATTAAAAAATAATATTCTTGAGACCACATGTGGATTTTTGATTTAGAAGATGTAAATACATTTGTAAGGGTATTTTGTGTAATTCCAATATGTTTGCCTCAGCTATGTATATTTGACTTAATGTGGCTTAATAATATTGCAAAGTATAAATGATACCACCTTAAAGCTTGTTTCAGAAGATGGCAGTTCATATCTCTTAAAGAGTGGATGAAAGCAAAGCTGATGTACTATAATACATTTGAAGCTGCGTGTATTTAACACCTGGTTGCGGCAGATAGATGGTCATTTCCAAAGGATGGGATTGGACCAAGTGTTTGCCTGGGGGTTTTTCAACCAGGATCCCAAGCTGTTTCATTGTGTAATGGGTGCGGCAAAATGCTGTACCAGTGCATGCTCTCCGACCTGACCTGATATATTTCATTGCAACTTCTATATATCATTTCTTTTCAGACCTGTTTCTCAATATTTTGATTTCTTACTGTATGACAATTTCTCTCAGAACTGTGACAAGGATGGATCGCAGATTCTGTGTAAATCATTTAGTTCATCTTTACATTTTTAATGTTCATTGGCGGTGTTTCTTTTTTGGGAAAAAAAAAACAATAGATATCATACTTAACACCATAACAAGTACTTTTCTTTTAGATCTACAAGATGACAGCTGAAGAGTTTGAATTTGCTGTCCCTAGCTAAAAATATCGAGTAGCATCCATTTGCAGAGCCACAGCACCATACGTCACCACAGGGCTAGACCCGCAGTTTCTGGACAGAAGTGACATCACCATTTCTAGGCCAGGTGAACACAACGCCTCCATTTCTTGACACAACAAGTCTCCGTTTCTAGGCATGAGCACTACATTCTCGAGCACAAATAAAAGATGGCAGAATTACTGTTGTTTTTAATTATAATTATAAAAACTACATTTTGCAAAATGTTTTTTAAAACAGGTTGAAAAGTTAATGTAACATTACATGTATGTAATCTTTGTTCTTTGGCTGATGAGCAAATTGTTAATGACTACAATACTACAACACAGAGGGGACTGGGCAGTCTCGTGGCCTGGAATCCCTTCAGATTTTATTTTTTTCTCTAGCCGTCTGGAGTTATTTTTTTGTTTTTTCTGTCCTCCCTGGCCATCGGACCTTACTCTTTTTCTATGTTAACTAATGTTGTCTTATTTTAATTTCTTATTTTGTCTTTTATTTTTCTTGTCTTCATTATGTAAAGCACTTTGAGCTACTTTTTTGTATGAAAATGTGTTAATTAAATAAATGTTGTTGTTGGTTACGGTGCTGTTCAGTTTGCCTCGTAAAAACGGGGGGGGCATCAACACTTAATGTTGTATTGTCATCAAGTTGTGATAAAAATAATTTTTGCCCAAAGTTTAGTCTATTTTCCTGATGAATGGAAAATTAAGATCTTTTAAGTTCTTGGTGGCGCAGTGGGTAGCGCTGCTGCCTCGCAGTTAGGAGACCCGGGTTCGCTTCCCGGGTCCTCCCCGCGTGGAGTTTGCATGTTCTCCCCGTGTCTGTGTGGGTTTCCTCCGGGCGCTCCGGTTTCCTCCCACAGTCCAAAGACATGCAGGTTAGGTGGATTGGCGATTCTAAATTGTCCCTTGTGTGTACTTGGTGTGTGTGTGCCCTGTGGTGGGTTGGCGCCCTGCCCGGGGTTTGTTTCCTGCCTTGCGCCCTGTGTTGGCTGGGATTGGCTCCAGCAGACCCCCGTGACCCTGTAGTTAGGATATAACGTGTTGGATAATGGATGGCTGGAAGTTCTGTTTTATTGTTTGTTGTATATTTTTGTAAAAGGCGCTATATAGCGCCCGACCCGGCACAGACTCAGGCAGAGGCACGTACTTAAACAAATGCTTTTTTATTTATCTTCAGCCGTGGGGCACGCCTTCCCCGTGTCCCACAGGCCCAACACAGTCCCAAAATACACTCACAATTAATGGTCTCTTTCTCTCTATCTACCTCAGCACCACCACTCGCCCTCAGGCTTCGTCCTCCTTCCTCCCGACTCTGGCTCTCTGAGTGGTGGTGGCTGGCCCTTTTTATATCCCACCCGGAAGCCGTCCAGGTGCTTGTCCACCCGATCCATAGTGCCCTTCCGGGTGGGGCTGAAGGTATGACCAGCCAGGCTGCTGACTCCACGCAGCTCCACCTGGCGGCCCTCCGAGCCCCCAACCAGGCTGTGGAGGACTCCATCTCCCCTGGAGCCATGCGCTGGGTTGGGGAATCATTGGCTGCCAGGGAGGCTGCCACCAAGCGTCCCGGGGGAGGTATTGAACAGTCCATGGCTGCTCCCCCGGAACAGATGTAGCAGAGGCGTCCCTGCCGGGCATGGGACCCGGCTGTCCTTTACATTTTATAAATTGGATTCATCCACCCATCATAGGGGGAGAATTTTTCATGAAACAATCAACAAACATATTCCTGTTCGGTTAAGAAGTGAAGGTTAAGTTTTTTTAATGAGAAGGTAATCAACGGATAAGGTTGAAATTTCTACACCACTTTATAATAAATTGTCTTCTTTTTATGTCAGTGAAGTAGTGTCAGATGATGTTGCTTTTAAGAAAACTGAGCAATTCAAAATCCTTTGCCCAAATAATTTTTGTTGTCTGCTGCTACATTAATTATGTTAGTTTATCTCTTAATTCTTGAACGGGCCCATAACCTGCCGAAAGCTTCCAAAAGTCATCATCTGAACCTCCGTCCTGAAACAGTGGTCACGTCAGTTCCGGCAACTTACTTGCTAAGATCGGCCATAACCTTCCAAAAGTAATTTTCTGAAGTCAGTCCTGAAACTGCAGTGATGTCATGTCCGTCCTGCAACTGCAGTCCTAGATCAGCGGTGACGTATGGTTCTGTGGCTCTGCAAGTGGATATTTTTGTAAATATCTGTCAAATGAAGAATATGATACTCCATTCGAAGTAAGCTTAACACGTGGATTTAACAGACTACTGAATTGTATTTAGCCAGCTACTGTATTTGTCTATGCTACCCAAAGAAATACCATGGCTCAAACTTTCATCTCAACCCTTCTCACTTACATGAATTTCTCAAGTCAATCAATTTCACATCAGTACAAGAGCAATTGTCTGATGACTAAGTGAGTTGAAGTGAATTATTTATGGTACTCTCTTGTCCTGATTATAGTTTTTGTTTTTATACCATTTCCCTTTTAGCTTTCCATGCATAGAACTAGTTCTGCTGTAATATCATCTGTTTTTTACATAATAAATAACAGCATTCTTGTTGATTTTTTCAAGTGAAAAAATACTCGCACAGAGGAGACTTTTGAGTGATATTTATAGGGGCTGTCTTTTGTTGGGGCTTGTTTAGTCGATTAAGAAAATATGATTACATTAATTTTTTGGCCAATAAGTCAATTATACTCAAACAATCCCAACACTGCTATAAGACTGAAAGAAGTTGGTAGGTATTGTGGTGCAGTAGTTAAGACTTTGGACTTCAAACCCTGAGGTTGTGGCTTCAAATCCCACTACTGACACTGGGCGACCATGAGCAAGTCACCTGACCAGCTTGTGCTCCAAATGGAAAACTAAAAAGAAATGTAACCAATTGTATCATAAATGTTATAAGACGCCTTGGGTAAAGGTGTCAGCCAAATAAGTAAATGTAAACGTGGCACACAGATTCTACATTCCTCCAACAAGAACTTGCACTTGGGAAACAATAACACCATTAATTATTTGTACAGTTTGGGACTGCCAAAGATTAATGCTCAGATTGGCTTTAACCACAGGCAGTGGTGTGTTGGTAAACTAGCCTCTGATTGGCTGGGATGTACATCCTCCAATTGGCAAATATGGACAGTTATATTAAACAGATTTTATGATATAACCGTTCTTTTTTGCCTTTTTTAATTACGTCTACACATTGCTTAGCCGATGAAAATATTGTGTCAACAAAATTGCCTAAGTTCTCTTCTGAGGTTGCTTCCTGTAGTACAGTGTTTCCTATTTTGTATTTATAATTGATGTTTCTATTGCCAACATGTAGCAGTGTACACTTTACTACAGTATACTTAATTTTCTCTTTGTCTCCTATTGGTTAAACAAGTTGAGATCCTCTGATCCTTACAGCATCTAGTTTTAGAATTAGTCTTGGGTGTGGGTAACTGTTTTCATATGTTTTGTTTTTGTAAATTATTCCATTTCCAGTTTGGCTGGATCTCCCTCTTATAAACACATGCTGGCACTTATATAATATATTATTTTAATAATCCTTGTTATGTTTTTCTTATTTTTGCATATTGCAGAAGTAAGACTTTTTTTGGTCTGTAATTACATGGACCAATTTTGTTTTCCTTCTTAAAGACTGAAGTCACATTTGCAACTTTCCAGTCCTCTGGAAATTCTCTTTTCCTAAGTAACTGTTCAAATATTCTTAATAAGGGTTCATAAATTACAATTACTACTACTCTGGGTTATACAATTAAAGGGTTTGCTCAGTTAGTACACACAGGTTACATACAAGTTCATAGAAAGTAACATCACCATTAAGACACAAATACAACATTACATTTTTATCCTTCTCAATGCACATTTTGTATTAAAATGTGTATACATTTTTTTTGTTTTTTTAGCACAGTGGTAAACCTGTTTTTATGCAGTCTGTGGGGGGAAAATAATTACATCTGGAACTGGATTAACTGGTCACCCACTCTTTCTGAACTTCTGAATGTTTATTTGAAACTGTACATTTTTCATTTCTGCAGATTTACAAGAAAGACGTACCATCTCTCAGTCTTCATTTTTTGAGACCTCTCTTCACTGTAGATCACAGCAAAATGAAAACGTGAAAAAACTGACATCGGAATCAGAGATTTTGACACCAGCCTCAGTGACATATAGTTCTCTACGTGTTGTGAAATTAACAAGGGTAAGAATAATCCACATTCAACGACCGGTGCACAATTCAAAATCTACAGCTCTGGATGTTTGCCAAAAGCAGACAAGAACATTTAAAGAGAAATCGAGATCTGAAATTCACAGGGGTCACACACAACAGAAGCCATATTGTTCTGAATGTGGAAAACAATTCTTTAGCAAAAGCAGCCTTGAAATTCACAAACGGATACACACTGGAGAGAAGCCATATTGCTGTAATGAATGTGGGAAACAATTTAACACCAGTGGTCATCTTAAGACCCACACAATAATTCACACTGGAGATAAGCCATATTGCTGTAATGAATGTGGGAAACAATTTAACACCAGTACTCATCTTAAGACCCACACAAGAATTCACACAGGAGAGAAGCCATATTTCTGTAATGAATGTGGGAAACAATTTAACACCAGTACCCATCTTAAGACCCACACAAGAATACACACTGGAGAGAAACCATATTGCTGTTCTGAGTGTAGTAAGCGATTCTCTACTATTGGCAGTTTTCAGAGACATAAAAGAATTCATAATGGGGAGAGGCCTTATCATTGTTTGGAATGTGGCAAAGAATTTTCTGATATAAGCAATCTTAAGAGTCATGCAAGAATTCACACCGGAGAGAAGCTAGATCACACTTCTGAATGTAGCAAACAAGTTTCTGACAATCTGCAATCTTTATACTAATACAAGAACTCACAAAGGAGAAATGCCATATAGCTGTTCAGAGTGTGGCAAAGGAATTGGCACAAATGGCAAGCTTCAGATCCATTTAAAAATACAGTGGAACCTCGGTTTGCGAGCATAATTCGTTCCGGAAACGTGCTCGTAGTCCAAAGCACTCGTATATCAAAGTGAATTTCCCCATAAGAAATAATGGAAACTCAGATGATTTGTTCCACAACCCAAAACTATTCATATAAAAATGATTAATACAAAATATAAATTAAAAATACATAAAACAAATTAACCTGCACTTTACCTTTTGAAAGAATCATGTGTGGTGTGAGTGAGTTTTTAAACTCTTGTAGGATTGCACCCAACGGGATGACACGCGGAAGAGCGTCCCAAAGCAATCGCAGTCTCCCAGCTTTGTAGCAGTTTGGCGTAAAAGCGAATCCGAAAAGATTGCGGACATGCTATAAGCGCCTGCCGTCGATGGGTGATACAAGGAACATTATAAATGTGCAGGGTCCTGCCTGACTGCTGTGTCTGTGTATAAATAACCACGCTGTTGCTGTTTCAAGCTGAATAAAGCTGGTGTTGCTAAAGTACTGAGACTCGGCTTCGTGTTTTAGGGTGCAAGACGGGGACTCGCATGTCACAACACACACACACACACGTGCGTGCGAGCACACACAGTCACAATGCTAATGCTGTAGTAAACAGCATACGCTCGTACGGATGTTGACTATATGAGTGAGGCACGCCGACTCAGATGGAGAATAGGAGACGATTGCCCACAATCCCGCAGTGAGAGAGAGAGAAGAACCATCAGCTCAGTTGTGATCACATGATGCTCAGCAGACAAAGCGTATACATACTATTCGTACTGCAAGACCTCGCTCATTTATCAAGTCAAAATTTATAAAAAATTTTTGCTCGTCTAGCAAAACACTCGTAAACCAAGTTACTCGCAAACCGAGGTTCCACTGTACACACTTGACAGAGGCCATATTGCTGTTTTGACTGTGGAAAACAATTCTCTAGGAGTGGCAGATTTCAAAAACATAAAAGATTTCATATTGGAGAAAGGCCATATTGGTGTTCAAATGTTCTTTAATACAAGCAATCTTCAGATTCATACAATAATTTACACAAGAGAAATGCTATATTGCTGTTTTGAATGTGGCAAAGGATTTAGCACAAATGGCAGGCTTCAAGTTCACTTAAGAGTACACAATGGAGAGAAATTGTATTGCTGTTCTGACTGTGGCAAAATATTCTGAAGGAGTAGCAGCTGTGGAAGTAAAACAACTCGCCCGAGGAAGACAGGACAAGTTCAATCAATTAGATTTTTATTCCGTCACAAATGAGTATGTGGATTCTACGTTGCAAGGCAGAAGAGCAGTTACATTTTTTTTCTATTGGCGCTTTATAATTTCTTCTTCCTCCCCCTTTATTTCTTAAAAATAAACATAATATCATTTACTTAAGCTTTTTGTTTTAGTACGCTAATGGGCCATCTGTTCTTATTTTTTTTCACTGATCAGATAGACCCTAAAGAAGGAAAGGCCATCTTTCCTGTGTCAAATAGATGCGTTCCTAAGAAACTGGAAATTGTCTTTGGTCAGCTTACTGTACCCTGTCTTATGACAGACAGACAGTATGAATAGTTATAGCAAAATGGCTTTGTCAGCTATTAACCCTTAGTATCTTGCAAGCAGTTAATTTTTCTTTCACAGGAGCATCGTCAGTCCTGGAGGACTGCAGTGGCTGCAGGTTTTTGTTTTAACCTGATTGATTAATGAGATGTCAGTTATTACTGTTCAATCAGTCATTGCTCAAACAACATTTTTCTACTTCATTGTGCCCAGTCCTGGATTTGTTCCTGCCTTGCGCCCTATGCTAGCTGGGAGAGGCTCCAACAGACACCCACAACCCTGTTCAAGGGAAAGCAGGTTTGACTATGACTGACTGATATTATTTGTCTCACATGTTAAGATATTTCTCACCCTTAATTGCTTATTTAGTCTTAAACTGCTGCATTCACTGTTTTCATTTGCTCTTTACTAGCAATAAGATACAAATGACAAAGGAAACAGCAGTTCTCCGTCTAACTTGTTTCCATTTAAACCAGTGTATATTCATCATCCACTATTTAGTTTAATAAAGTAAAAAAAGTGAAGGACTGAGAATTTGTGATAAGCCATTTATTCAGACAATTTAAAAGTGGCGTTAAGAATGGCTATTTATAGATTATCATATCCAGTTAAATAGTTATGGAGGTAAAAGTTTCTTATCTATTATTTTAGTGCTCCAGTGAAGGAGGACTCGGTGGTGGGGCAATGTCACTCTGTTCTTTGGTGTCCCCGGTGTGAGTTGTCCCACTGACTTAAAGGCCTGCAAGTCAGAGGGCTTCTGTGGGCTTGAAAAGACACTACAGTGAGGTGCTTGTCCGATGCCGCTATATTATCTCCTGCAGCACTTTCAGATTGCAGCGGCCTGATGGCAAAGCACATGCCCAAAGCCACAGCAGGAAGGAAAGATCAGAGTGCTGAGTTTAGGAGGTTGTTGGAACAGAGATTATGCATGTAAAGAAATTAACGGAGTGAAGTAGGTGAAATGTCACCATGTAACTCACCTGCATAGACGAGCGAGCTGCCGGCGAAACGTGGTTGATAACGTATGCGTGGGGAAAGGTGGAGGTTTAATATAGGGAGACTGCACCTAATAAGAGGAGGACATATGGTGCGTGACTCGACGTCACTTACTATTGGGGAAACCCTGGAAAATGTAAGTAACGATTGACTAGGCAAGAGGGCCAGCAATATAAAACTGAAGTCCAGGCCACCAGGGGTCGTCTTTTGACCGGTCTTCAGGCTTGCAGATGCTTCTTTACTAGTGCGTTAGTGGTGCAGAGAGAAGAACGTTTAAGTTTTCAACTATTAGTCAGGATAGTTTTCTTCTTGTGTATATTTTTGGATGGAAGTAATCTGTGTTTGTGGGTGCTCATTTTTTCATTAAACATCGGATGACCCCATGCTGAGCAATAGAATTACACATGGAGACATTTCCTTCATGCTGCCCAGGGACTTTGAAAATGGCACAGTTGCCAATGATGTTACTCGTCCTACCTCATCAATGTGTTTATATTCATAGGGAACAGCATTGGCTTCAAGTTCGAGCACTCTGAAAAAGGGAGGATGAGTATATCAGACAAAAGGCATACATACAGGAAGACTCAGGTACATAGTGTGGTAGAAATCAACATCTTTAATTAAAGAAAGAGTAGGACAAGTCTGATAAAACTTTATCATTTATTTCTATTCAGCAAATGCTTGAACAGGGAGCATTCTTTATAGCAATTAGTTACAGCATGATAAGGATCAAATTATGATTGGTATAGGTCTACTTTATAAGCAATTGACTTTACGTAACTGTCAATGCATAAACTTACTCTGGTTGGTTCATCATCTTACACCCAAATGACTTGTATAAAATCTTCCTCTTCTTCTTTCGGCTGCTCCCGTTAGGGGTTGCCACAGCAGATCATCTTCTTCCATATCTTTCTGTTCTCTGCATCTTTTTCTGCTACACCGATCACCTGCATGTCCTCTCACCACATCCATAAACCTTCTCTTAGGCCTTCCTCTTTTTCTCTTGCCTGGCAGTTCTATCCTTAGTATCCTCCCAATATACCCAGCATCTCTCCTCTGCACATGTCCAAATCAATGCAATCTCATCTCTCTGACTTTGTCTCCCAACCGTCCAAGTGGAGCTGACCCTCTAATGTCCTCATTTCTAATCCTGTCCATCCTTGTCACACCCAATGCAAATCTTAGCATCTTTAACTCTGCCACCTCCAGCTCTGTCTCCTGCTTTCTGGTCAGTACCACCATCTCTAACCCATATAACATAGCTGGTCTCACTACCGTCCTGTAAACCTCCCCTTTTACTCTTGCTGATATCCGTTGTAAGCTTGGTGCTTTATAGTGCCTGACCCGACAGATTGACACGGAGGCACGTGTACAATAAAATAAACTATTTTATTTTCTTCCCCTGTGGGCACACGTCTTCCCTGTGACCCACAGGTAATACACAGTCCCAGTACTAGTCACACCAGTACAACAAGCACTTTTCCTCTCCTATAGTTCACCCAGAAGTGCTCCAGGTGCTTGATCACCGAGTTCCGGCTGCACTTCCAGGTGTGATGGATCTGCTACCCACATGGGCTCAAGAGTCCCAAACACAGCACCCCCTGGCGGTGCCTGCGGGACCCAACAGGGTTGCACCCAACTCCAATTCCCAGGGAGCCCTGTGGGTAACCGAGACACCGCTCCATCCCAGGGGGACGGCCATCTAGCGTCCAGGGGGTGGTATTGCACTGTCCAGGGCTGCTCCCCCTGAATATAGTGTGCAGGGGCGTCCCGGCTGGGCATGGACGCCAGCCGCCTGCCACATTGCCCCTCTCTTCGCTGAGCCCTGTCGGGATTAGCGGCACGTCCCGTAAGGGCTGGTCTTCTCCAAGACAGGGAGATGGCGTCATCCGGTTTGTGGACCTGTCCTGTGGAGACAAAACTGGAAAATCGGGAGGAGTTGTCTTGACGTCCGCATCTTTTGGACATCCTCCAGAGACAACCCCTCCAGCCATGTCCACAGCATCCGCATTCGTAGCAATGCCGCTCCACTTTACTCCCAACCCTGCGGGTGTGGAAGCATAAAGAGAATTCCTGCCTCGACTTCTGCTCAGCTGTGGGCTTGCAGTGTATCCGCCCCTTTGCAGCACAGCCCTCCACTGCCTTTGAACAGACAGGCTCGCGCTGTGCACTGTTAGGAGTCCCTGTCTTGTCCCGGGTCCTCCTTCTACTCTGGGGCGCACCGACGGTCTGGGTCCCCTTATGGAAAGAACGGGCACCCCGTGCCTTCTGCACCCCTTTGGACGCCCGTGAGACTGACGCCGGCAGTTGTGGTAGTGCTGTTTGGCAACCAATGTCAATCAGCTGCCTCTCTGCACGTTCCTCTGCCACGATGTCAGTCATCGCGGCTGCGTCTCTTGTAGGAGGCGGGGTTGCCTGGCAAGCAGTACTGATCACTGCTACCGCTGCACTCCACCCCCTTCTTTCATGTACGGCACAGGCTTCGCATGCCTGTACCATTGCATTGGTCAAGCTGGAAGAATCAGGCCCGCGTCGCCTCACCCACTGCAGGATATCGGTGTGCCGAGCTTCTTCTCCAGCCCTTCCTTTACTTCTTCCAGAACCTGGAAAACCTGAGAAAGGGACTGCAGGGGTAGGACGATGCACTCCACGTCCAGCACAGCCTGAAACAGGTTAGTTTCTCCGGTCGGCGGTGGATTCTGGCTCCCCTTGTCCTTTCCCGCCAACCGCGAGCCACCCAAGCCCTGCATTCCCCCCAATGGCCCCTTCGGTTGTCTGTTGGGATCGGGGTGGAGATTCGCCGTCCCCGTCTCTACACTTGTATCGACGGGGTATCAACACAGATCTTCCCTGCCCCCCCCACCACCGTACCTGTTATGAGAAGGCTTCGCTGCTCCGGGGAGATGACATTGACACACGTTCTCCGGCCACCAACGGGTATCCCGCTCCTCGGCGTCTAGGAGGTAGGTAGACGAAAAAGCAGAGAAACATTCTATGGACCCATTACCTCAGAGCCCGTCACCTACCTCCTGTTGCAACCCGTGGTGGCAGCGTCGGGCGGTCGACCTTTGAGTCTGTCCGGACCTTTTCTTCCACATCAGCACAGCATCCTTTGGGGCTCCCTGGTGGTTAACCCGTGGCCTCCCTGCTGCGTGTGTGCACTTCAGTGCGCTCTTGTGGGGTCACGGCTGTGCTGTGCACATGCCTTGTGCTGCTGTGCCAGGTCCTTACACACCTTTTTTTTTATGCAGGTCCCGGTCCAAATGGACGGACCGGAATCCTGCCAGCTATGCCAGTGTAAGCTTGGCACTATATAGCACCTGACCCGACACAGATTGACACGGAGGCTTGTGTACAATAAAATGAACTATTTTATTTTCTTCCCCTGTGGGCACACGTCTTCCCAGAGATCCACAGGTAATACACAGTCCCAGTACTAGTCACACCAGTATAACCATAGACACAGAATTACTAGACGCCGCATGACCAGCAGCATTATACGTCAACGTTGCCGCCATATTGTGAGTGGCACTGCTGCGGAGTGAAGTAATGAAAAATGTGCTGCTTGGGATTGTACAAACTGCAGTACACTCCAAACCAGATCCCAGGGGATTACATAGGTAAGGGTGAACAATTGTTTTGGTTATATTTGGCCATTAGAAAATCCCATTTTATAATCTTAGCACTGAAGGTCACCTTACAATAAAATTAAACAACATTAGTAAAATTTAAACAAGAGAATGATAAATCAAAAAACAAATAATTGGCAAACAAACAAAGATAACTGGCAGTAACAGTGCAAAATTCACAATTGGTATGCCAGTTTGAAAAGATAAGTTTTGAGGGCAGTTTTAAAATGTGTTATTGAATCGAGCTGACGTATATGAGAGTTGAGGAGCACAATGAGAGACGCTCGAGCTCCCATAGAACTGAGTTTGATTTGCAGTACAGAAAGTAGAGCTGCAGATGAGGATCTGAGTGAGTGAGAGGAGTGTAAGTCTGTAGGAGATCAGTGAGGTCCTGGAGAGCTTTAAATGTTAAGAGCAGTATTTTGTATTGTATTCTGTTGGGAGCCAGTAAAGATGAGAGAGAATAGGTGTAATATGTTCAGTGGATTTAGAACAGCAGGTTATTATCCTGGCAGCAGAATTTTGAAGAAGTTGTAAGCGATGTGTAAGTTTTTTTGGGATGCCAGATAGAATAGCGTTACAGTAATCTATACGTAAGGTGACTAGGGCATTAACCAATACTTCCGTACTGTGTTGCATAAGAACAGGACAAAGTCTAGAAATGTTTCAGAGATGGAAGAAGGCAGTCCGAGAAATGTTACTTATATGGGAGGAATTATTTAATAATAATTATTATTTAATAATTGTCATTATTAGTGTATAAATTGATATAAATAATCGCATTTAAACGATTCGCCAAAATCTGTTGTATGTAAACGATACTGTTTTAAACGTTATTGTTTTTTCATCAGAAAACCTGGTTTCCACGTTTACCTGTATTAGTTTAAATGGCACTTTTGCCACTCGCAATATGGCGTATGCGCTGACGTATCGTGTCGACTGGGCAACACAGTGAATGTGGCCTCTATCTATATATGTCTGTCGCTACCCGATCTGCGTGCCTACCCGATTTGCGCGCGCAGGCATATTGAAAGGCCATGTCATCATACACTTTACAGTGCTGCCCAATCTGTTTGATGCATGCATGAACACTGTCATTACCCGATTTGCGCGCGCAGGGTGTATTGAAAGCCTAACATGCCGTAAAGTGTTCATGCATGCGTTAAACAGATTGGGCAGCACCGTAAAGTGTGTGATGACGTAGCCTTCCAATACACATGTGCACGCAGATCGGGCCGGCAATGGGAACCAGGTAGTGACACACACCGCATGTGCTTAATAAAAAAACCATTAAAAACAAAAAAATCCACTTAACGGCATGGCCCGATCGGAACTGTGCATGCAGTAAAACTTGACATTACGGTTTATTCATTTTAGTTCCACATTAGTTGACCATAATGAAAATATTCATCCTGCAAAATAAACGAAGCAGCCTTTGTGGCGGAACGTTTTAGTCCAAGGTTCGATCGCCGTAAGAGGAAGATTAGGTGTGCACACCTGATAAGCCCCAATTGGGGCGAAACACATGCTGTGTGCTCTTTGTATTATTTGGCAGGTACTGTCTGTGGCTGTGTACGTGTGTGTGTGTATATATATATATATATATATATATATATATATATATATATATATATATATATATATATATATATATATATACATATCTACATATACACATATCTACATATACATACGTATATATACATATACACATCCAGATATACATATATATATATATATATATATATATATATATATATATATATATATATATATATATATATATATATATATATATACATATACAAATTTACATATCTACATATATATATATATATATATATATATATTTATATATATATATATATAAAAATATAGACATACATACATTCACATATATATATATATATATATATATATATATATATATATACTGTATATATACATATCAACTTATTGGCTGCTGTATTTAGGATATAGCGGGTTGGATAATGGATGGATGGACATCTGTATGCATAGCCCTATTTGCCCGTTTTCGTTTTTTTTCATTCTTCAGTAATATTTCAGTAAACCCGGAACTTGTCAGTTCAAATCCTGGTACTGACACCACTGTGTGACCCTGAGGAAGTCACTTCACCTGCCTGTGCTGCAAAAAACAAAAGTAATGTAACAAATTGTACCTCAGATGTTGTAAGTTGCTGGAATAAAGGCATAAGTAAAATAGATAAATATGTATTATACACATAGGAACTATTCATTTATTTTCAGTTAAGTCATCTGCAGCAAACTTTTACAAATGAGGGTTTCTCATTTTTAGATAGTGCAAACTGTTTCTTCTTCATTGACGTTTTCTCTTGGAGAGCTTTTTTCATTTCATTGAAAATGAAAGCAGCAGCTGCCAAAATATGTAGCTTTCTTATTAATTTTTCAACATTGTGTAAAATAAATGTATAAAGTAACATAAAAGGTTTAAATACTGGTTATCCTTTTACACTAAAATATTACTAAAGAGATACAAAAAAAGTAAAATGGATATGTTCTTTTTCTTTAAGGAGATTAAATATTACTGAAGAAAGAAAAAAATAATTAAACAGCCAAATGGGGCTATGCATACGAACTTAAAAGTTTTAAATAAAACAGAAATATATATTTTATTTTTACTTGCTTAACTTGTGGAGGGTGTATCCTGTAGCAAAGCGCTAACTTTTTTCGTGAAAGCCCATTTCAGTCAATAAGGCTTAAAAAAATGTGTAAAGATATTGACAATAAGCTAAGCAAACCCAGGAAGACATGGAATCGTTTAAATCAAGTATCATTACATCTTCCTTTCTTAAAGAGAAGTAAGGCAGTACTTATAAGCTTACATATTTATATATAGACATACATACATATATATATATATATCTATATCCGAAGCCGTGCAAGCACAGTCTTGAGAATGCAACGTATAGTTGTACAGAAGAAAAGCAATCTTGCCTGAAATGAATGCCAACCTTTTGTAGGTCTATGAACTTAATTTAAACTTTAGGTTTACACGGTGCTTTCTTTCCGAAGTACCTGCACTCATGAATATGTCTGTATGTGTCAGTCGGTCAAATCCACGTGCTTAGCACCGGCGAAGTACCGCTTTTAAATTTTTATTAAGAAGAAAATAAAACCTTTTTAAATTGAGGGAAAATATACTAATAACAGTTTGTTAAGGATCTGTTTTTTTGTGAAGCTGCCTTCACTCGAGTGATCACTTCGACCTGACTTGGTGGCCAACTATAAGCGTTACCTGGTAGGTAATCACCCATACAATCAGATTGTGAATCAGACTACGAATGCCGTGAATGTAATTACACACTCACTGCACTTGCTTATGGTAATCGAACCTCAGACGGTGAAGTATTGCTTTTAAATTTTAATTAAGAACAAAAGAAAACCTCAGAGGTTCGATTCCTGTAAGGGAGTGAAGTGACTGGCCGGTTACCTACCAGGTAACGCTTATGGTTGGACAGCAAGTGACGTAACATCAGCCACGGTGCCTTCAGTTTGTGAGAAGCAGATCATAGAATGATTGAAAATAGTTTTGCATTTACCTTTTTAGTAAAAGGCGAGCTTTTAAGCCTGAGAAATCACCCCGTAAATGCACACGTTTAATTGCACATGTGTTAATATGTATGGTTACACAGTATTAAAAGACAGTGAACAAAGTCATTTACCTTTGTTCCCGCGTTTGATAAAAGGCGAGCTTTTAAGCCTGAGAAATAACCCCGTAAATGCACACATTTAATTGCACATGTGTCAATATGTATGCTTACACAGTATTAAAAGACACTCAAAAATTAACGTCATTTACCTTCGTTCCCACGTTTGACTCGTGCTGTAAATCTCTTCCTTGTTTTTAGTTCACGTGATTACGTAGGAGGCGTGATGACGCGATACGTGACTCCGCCTCCTCCATTAGAGTATATGGACAAAAAATATGTTCCAGTTATGACCATTACGCGTAGAATTTCGAAATGAAACCTGCCTAACTTTTGTAAGTAAGCTGTAAGGAATGAGCCTGCCAAATTTCAGCCTTCCACCTACACGGGAAGTTCGAGAATTAGTGATGAGTCAGTCAGTCAGTCAGTCAGTGAGTCAGTGAGGGCTTTGCCTTTTATTAATATGGATAGATATATATATTCCACTCACATAATAAATTACATAAAGTCCAATCTATTGTTGCAATTTCCTTCCATGGACAAATTGTGTTTGTTTAAAAACATCTTTAGATATCAATTATTATTAATAAAATTGCCATTTGTTTTAAGGCATCAGGTTTAAAAAACCTAACATAGCCAACCAGTTTTATAGAAATAAATGGCCCTTTTTCAAAAAAAGAAAAGAATTAACACTGTTGCATGGCATTGTTCTGACTGAACACAACCCCCCGCCCCCCCCACCCTGGTGTTAACTGTGACAGTCCACTTGTTAAAATTCTTTAATTCGTTCTCAGTTGTGCAATCAGGTCAGATGCTGAAAAGATCAAGAGTATAAAGCCACCGGTTCAAATCCTCATTTATTCCAACGGTTATTAATCTTACAAATAATTTAAATCTATGGATGTAAAGTTGAACTTAAGTGAGTGAGCTGTTATCACTTGAATCAATCTAGATAATTTTTTTACAGTAAGTTGCTTGCTGCTATAGTTCATATTTGTAATATGTTTGTTCTTAGTGATGTGTTTTTAATGTTGTTTCAAGGTGTCTCTGTAAAACCCCCCAAAAAAACAAACTTACCTATTAAGACAATAAAACTGAACTGAATTTAACAGCTGTAAAATAAAATATTCTCCAGTAACTGAGCAGAATTTAAACAGCATGAAATAGTTCAGTTTATGATGAACACCATGTGTACAGAGGGCAGTGACATTCTTTCTTACAAGTTTAATCAACATAACACACCATTGTTTGTGTACAGACTCATCTCATGTGAATGGTTTTATTCACCCATATTGATACAGAGCCAGTTCATTTTTATAACTTTTTAATAAAAAGGAAATACAATACATTTTCATACATTTTTTTATTGAATAAATAAATGGTATGTTTAAAAATAACAAAGTGAAATATCTGTGAACAATGTTTGTCAAAAAAAAATTATACACACAAATTATATATATATTAGTGTGTCTGTATCAGTAGAAAATTCATTAATAATAAAGATGTATAAAAGGTAAATGCATTTAACCAGAACACAAATACAATGTAAATGGCCAATAATGGGGAGGTTTTAAAAGCTATTAAGGAAGGACAACACAAATATATTTACAGATCTTTAAAAAAAATGTTAGCCAAAGCTTTGAACGCAGTAAAAGTGAATCATTAAATTTGTCAAAAAAGGAAAACTGCTATTTTAGCTTTATAAACAAGATGCTACTCAGAGTCAGAGTTATTATCCAGCAATATTCCATTAAAAATGTGTTCTATTTAAACTGACATTTTTCCTGACCTGTCCGTTAACATTTGTTCACTAATAATATTTCTATATCACCTTTTCTTACAAGTGTAGCTCAACTTGCTCTTCAAAAACACAGTTACAAAGAAAATTGAAGCCATTATAAAAGTAAATAAGAAGCAAATGGAGGGGTCCTTGTCCTTTTGTAATAAATACACTGCCTGGTCAAATGGCTGGGGACAAAGACAAAGTTGCAGTCTTCAAGGATACTGGAGATAATAAACCTGTGGGGGTTCCAAGCCAAAACCCACACAGCCCTCTCTGGACATCCCAGCACACATAATTGTGGCCGTCTCAGTCCAATCACAATTCCATTTTAGGACATCTTGTGAACTTTTCTTTTCTCCAGCACCACAGGCAGTTGGACTTGATGTAACAGACGGTGGAGACGCGGGTGGGGGGGGGGGGGGGGGGGGGGGTAACCATTGCAATAAACTGGAAAAAGACAACAGAGAAAAACAGCATAAGTTAGTGCCCAGTGCAGAGCTTACAAAGAGTACACAGTACCATTTCTAATCTATTACAACCAATGCAAGTAATTAAGAAAAAGACAAATTAGAAAAGTGGGCTTGTTGAAGATTTTCGAAATGCTTGACATTTGTAGCCTGGCACTTCTCTATTGGCAAAGCATTCCAGAGTTTGTTGCATGAGTACAGAAAGCTGCCGGTTTTTATGGTTGATCTTGGAATAAAAAGCAAAGCAACGTTCAAGAAACGAAACGTTGGGAGCAGACACTCCAAAATACAGTCAGGGTCTAAAATACTCAAAGCCTTCTAATTATTTAAAAGAACCTTCAAATCAATTCTGTGTGAGACAGGCAGCCAGTGTAATGAGAACGAGACAGTTTTCAGAAGAAAAAAAAAACAAAATAGACCAATACCTCATGATCACTTGGCAAAGGCACAGCAGATCAGAGCAGAGGTTTAGATGGAGGATTCTAGAAGAGCGGGCAGGAGGACCAGCCGCTACTTCAACATGGCACACATCTCTCCATCCTTCTTCTTTAACTGCTGCCCCATAACACGACCGGACTCTTCTACTTCACTGTAACTGTTAAAAACATAAACACAGTAGATACACGATGTTCACTCACAGAGTTCAAATATTAATAAAGTGTACCCTTATTTCTTGTTCTGCCTCCTTTCTTGGTTCACCTGTAGATCAATTATTACCAAAGTAAACCATCACATAAAGGTCTGCTTAGAGTGAAGTCCAACTAATAATATTATTTTTAATTACTGTGTTTTTTTTTTTGTTGGATTTTGAAAGAACCCCAACTTAATTGTCATTATATATAGCATCATTTTTTTTTCTTCTACATTACGCATACAGTAGACATTGTGTTATAATCTCTGTATATCTGAAGTTCTAATGTGCTGTGCTCAGGTGTCATTACTTGCATGAAAACATCTTTGTTTTTCTCTCCTGCCTAAGTTTTAAGTTAAAATTAAGACTTGGTTCTTTCAAAATCCAACAACAAAGCACAATAACTTAAGAAAATGATTCCGAAACATCAAATCATATTCATGTTTCAAATGCAAACTTAAAACACATCTGTTTAAAATGGCTTTTTCTTTTTCCTTCTGATTATAGTGGTTTTGTCTGGTTTTCATTTTTAGATTTTCTGATGTTTTAAGTTGTTTATAATTGTGTCTTTTATTTATTTATTGTTTATTCTGTGTCCTTGAGTTCTCTGAAAGGCGCCTTGTATAAATAAAATGTATTATTATTATTATTAAAATAAATGTTATTTTATAAAACGGAAAAACATCCCCATTTTGTGAGTGCTGGTACTAATGTGCTTCAGTCTCTGTGTTTGCAAGGATTCACACTCTGAGGCTTTCCTGTCTAAAATTAAAAAGCCGTGTTAGTTACTGGACAGAGTGAGCAGACATACAGTACAGTATTCAAGGCAGCAAAATATTACAGATCAAATAATAAATATGGGGAGGCTTTGCAGGAATTATGCAGTAGTCTTACCTGTACAAATAGCAAATCTAACATGAACTGCACATTATCCCAAACTGGGAATCTTAAAAGCAGAAGAAAAGAACATCCAATTGTGTCTCAGAATTCAGGTACACTGGCATCTGTCAAGCCACATGGTAGGCTGGTTACCACTGGGCATCCTGTAGGGTCAAGAAAAAAAAATATAATAAAGGGGCATTGTTTTTCTAACTGCAGCAATAAGAAATGTTATTTCTAAGGAGCAAGCCTTCTCCATTATATTCAGTTAAATGTATGTGTGTGTACTCCTCCTAAACCAACAGCTTTAAACGATAAGCTAATGACAAATGACAACAGCAGGTGCCCAGCCTGTCACTGTGCCACATCAGACACACACCACACTTCTCTGATGGCTTTGGACATAAATTTTAAAATTGCCTGTTTTGTGCCATAGACGTTTTTCCTACCAAACAAGGTTAAAGAAATCCACTTCAAAATTATGAATAAATAGTAGCCAACTAACAGATTAATTCATAAGTATGACATTAATTTATCCCCGAAATGTAGTTTTTGTACAAATGAAGACAAATCACCTCTCACATTTCTTACTTCTGCTCCTATTCTAAAATGTTTCATAAAAATGTATTTCTGTTACTGTCTTGAATGACAAAACAATATCTCACTGTTTAATTCTTGTTCTTCTTATGTATACAATTTTGAATACTAAATATTAGAAAATGCAGTAACTGTGGTTTCCTTGCTTCATAAATTTCCTACTCATACTGTAAGTGTAAAGTTCAGAATGTTAGACCCTCTACTACATCTTTCTGTATGGACATTAATATGCTAGAAATACCTTTAAAAACGGAAAACACACTAAAATAATTAAACCATGTAAGATTTTGAGCTGCTTCATTAACAATTTGTAATGCTATTATCTACATCCCTCCTTCTTGTAATAAGTTAGTTGTTGCTATTCTCCTATGTAATTTAGCCTTCATCGATATACCCTTGTACAGTATTGATGTAATCTGCTATCAACATAATAAAAAATACCGATGGCTATGGAGGGCACACTTTACACCCGTCGAGTGTCAGACGTGCTCTCCTAATTCTATTCCTAATTCGACACCTCGATTACATTGTTTTGCTTAATAATTAGCACGCCGTTCACTCTTTAAGATAATAAAATGTGGACAAATGTTAAAAGAAACACACCACCAAATGCTAATACGGTGTTACGAAATAAATGACATACATACATTAATCCATTAACTCAAACACGGAAAATGCTGTGATTTTTACGATTAAACCACGAGATTACTAAATATTGCAACTAAAAATGATGCGCATGCGCGCGCAAATCGGGTAGGCGCCGCAGATCGAGTAGCGACAAACACTTTACGGCACGTTAAGCTTTCAATATGCCTGCAATCGAGTGACTGACTGAAGTTGTCCTGCTTCCCGGAGAAGCAATTCCCCCGAAGACAAGCGGTAGGCACTTGTATGCTGTAAGCAATCGAAAAGGGCAAAAGTGGTGCCGGAGATATATTTTGTAGTAGTCGGATACCAGGTTAACGAGCTCATAATCTCTGTTGTGTGGTTTTGTCTCTGCACAGAATGGCGTTCGGATAGCCACGGAGTAGGAGCCCATCCGTAGTCAGAGGGTGCAAAAGAGCGAGAGCACCGAGGCGTGTGCTGTTTTTACGAGTCTCTCTTTTTAACGAGTCTGAAGGTCCACATAAATTTTGCCCTATTTTGAGTATGCGATCCGTAGATGGCGCTGTTTACCTATTATTTAAAATTTTATTTGAATGCTGTAAATCGACACATCCTCCTTAGTTCAAATGGTTTTTGAGTTTTACACTTTTTTTTGACTATAAATCACACGTGTCCTAGTATATATTTACTGAACTAGAAGAAATGCTGCTGCCGACTTTAACCGTGTTTTTTTGAGAAGACTATAGAATGGCTGTCTGAGCAGAACGTGACAAGGATTTACTTTCCTGTTTTACACTGTCTTAACAGTTAAGACACTTAGGTATGATAATACGTGTGTCTTAATGGATATATTCTAAGTCAGAAGTCATTTTACTATGGAATTTTAATTGTGGCACTCGGAACACGGCATGTGTGAATCGATTGTCAACCGACAGCAGGTTCTGCTCAGTTATTATGAACTCTTCTGTTACACTTTTATCAGAATTAGGCAATCCTCCGAATACCGGTCCCAAATTATTTAACAACTCTTTTCCTATCGAGTGGACAATATTTAGGAGCGGGAGCAATAAGGTTAGTTATAACCAGCTTACTTATTTAAAAATATAAGTGTGGCATAGTTTACACCGCAATTTTTAAAAGTAAATTATCAACGTCGAAATGGCCGGTAGACCTGCTGCACCGAGAGAAATAAGTCCCGTTGTGATGACGGCAGTGCAACTGACAGGTGTTGACGTTACACCGAGAGAGTTGTACGGAGTCATGCGAGACAAGTACGAGTGGCTTCAGTGGCTAGCCAGACACCGCTTGATCAAGAACAACGTCGATTGCGGTGTCTGTAGACGTCCAATGGCTTTGGTTAGTCGTGCTGAGTGCAGTGATGGCTATTCGTGGCGTTGTGCTGGAATTAATACAAAATATTGGAAATACATCTTATTGTCTTGCAATAAATGTTTTTTCGCGGCTTTCAGTGTAGTATTGTCCACTCGTTAGGAAAAGAGTTGTTAAATAATTTGGGACCGGTATTCGGAGGATTGCCCAGAATTATAATGCAGATAATTATGACGTCTTCATGATGCTGCAGTATGTGATGGTAGAGTGGTACTATCAGCTACAAAGTTTCCGGGTACATACATTTTGAGAAGAATTTAATTATTTAGAAGTTTGCTAGTGAGTCAGGGTCTTGCATGTTTTTCAATGATGGTTAGTGTTTTAGGCTTGGCTATCTCTTTTTTTGTTTGGACATTGTGGCTGTCCCGGCCTAATTGCAAAATCAATCTGGCAACGTGCCTTGCCATTTTCTGACACGAGCATCAAATTGAGAGAGTTGTTCCAAAAGTAATTAGGCAAGATTATCAACTATTATCATCAATTATGGATGGCAACACCATCCAACCTCTGCTCCTTAGGGGCAAGCTGACAGAGATGGGAGTAGATTCATATCTAGTGGCATGGATCGTGGACTATCTTACAAACAAACCTCAGTATGTGCGTCTCGGGAACTGCAGGTCTGACATTGTGGTCAGCAACACAGGAGCGCTGCAGGGGACTGTACTTTCTCCGATCCTGTTCAGCTTATATACATCGGACTTCCAATATAACTTGGAGTCCTGCCACGTGCAAAAGTTCGCTGACGACACTGCTATCGTGGGCTGCATCAGGAGTGGGCAGGAGGAGGAGTATAGGGACCTAATCAATGACTTTGTTAAATGGTGCGACTCAAACCACCTACACCTGAACACCAGCAAAACCAAGGAGCTGGTGGTGGATTTTAGGAGGCCCAAACCCCTCACGGACCCCGTGATCATCAGAGGTGACTGTGTGCAGAGGATGCAGACCTATAAATACCTGAGAGTGCAGCTGGATGATAAATTGGACTGGACTGCCAATACTGATTCTCTGTGCAAGAGAGGACAGAGCCGACTATACTTCCTTAGAAGGCTGGCGTCCTTCAACATCTGTAATAAGATGCTGCAGATGTTCTATCAGACAGTTGTGGCGAGTGCCCTCTTCTACGCAGTGGTGTGCTGGGGAACAGCATAAAGAAGAGGGACGCTTCACACCTGGACAAACTGGTGAGGAAGGCAGGCTCTATTGTAGGCATGGAGCTGGACAGTTTGACATCCGTGGCAGAGCGATGGGCGCTCAGCAGGCTCCTATCAATTATAGAGAATCCACTGCATCCACTAAACAGTGTCATCTCCAGACAGAGGAGCAACTTCAGCAACAGACTGCTGTCACTGTCCTGCTCCACTGGCAGACTGAGGAGATTGTTCCTCCCCCAAAGTATGTGACTCTTCAATTCCACGTTAACATTATTCAAAGTTATTGTCTGTTTTTACCTACATTTTTATTACTCTTTAATATTTTTTTTTGTATCAGTATGCTGCCGCTGAAGTATGTGAATTTCCCCTTGGGATTAATAAAGTATCCTATCTATCTATCTATCTATCTATCTATCTATCTATCTATCTATCTATCTATCTATCTGTCTATCTATCTGTCTGTCTGTCTGTCTGTCTGTCTGTCTGTCTGTCTGTCTGTCTGTCTGTCTGTCTGTCTGTCTGTCTGTCTGTCTGTCTGTCTGTCTGTCTAAGATTAGATACTTTATTAATCCTAAGGGGAAGTTTAGATAAATACATCAGTAGAAACACAGAAAACAAAACATACAGACTCGCAGGAGAAACAATACAATCAAACAATCAATGAATAAATAATAATTGTATATTGTTCTGAAATTGCAAAATGAAATTGGAGTATCTGCATTTAGTTTGGGATGTTTGGAGAAAGCACTGAATTGTCTGATAGCAGCGAGCAGAAAAGATGCTTATTAGTAGACTGTGTAAGAATGAGCCTGTGCCTAAAATTGCTTACAGAGCGCGCTTCCTGCAGCGAATGGACGAGATTTTTCATCAGGGTATCCAATTTTGCCACAATTTCTCCTTTCCACAGTAGCTTCCAGTGTGTCCAAGGAGCGAGCTTTTCTGATAAGTTTGTAGAGGCATTGTGCATCTTTTGAGCTCAAGTTGCTTCCCCAGGACACCACAACATAGAAGAAGATACTGGCTACTACTGATTTATAGAACATTTCCAGCAGCTTGCTACATACATCAAAAGACCTAAGTCTTCATAAAAAGTATAGTCTGCCTTTACTCTTCTTGTAACATGCCTTTGTTTTGTCAGAACAACCCAGTTTGCTCTTTATATGAACCCCCAGGTGCTTGTAGCTGTGCACCTCTTCCATGTCCACCGAAAAATGGAGAGTGGCCTCAGAGGCTCTTTAATGCACTGGAAATCCACCACAAGCTCTTTTGTCTTGCTGATTTTGGGTTGTAGGTGGTTTTCCCTGCACCACAAAATGAAGTTCCCCACAAGCCTCCTGTGCTCTGACTCATCTACTATTATTACTGCAGCCTATGATGGAGGAACAATCTGAAAATATTTGTAGGTTGTAATTGGGAAGTCCTTGAACCTCACAAACTGCTGTCTGTTGGTAAAGAAGTCCATGATCCAGGTGATTGTGGGGGCATCAAGATGCAAGGCCTTGAGCTTTTTCCCCAGTCTGTGAGGTAGAATGGTGTTAAAGGAATTGGACAAATCAAGGAGTATTATCCTGACTATGGTGCTGGCCTTGTGGGAGTAGGCTCTGTGGAGCATATAGATCACAGGGTCTTCCACACCTGTATGTGTCTGATTATTTTTAGGACCAGCTTCGTGATTTGTGCAGTAACAGCAACTGGTCTGAAGTGCTTAGGATCACTGTTATGCCCTTTCTTTGGTGCTGGGACCACACAGTTGTGAAGGTGCCCTAGCTGTGGAGGTTTTTCACAGCTAGGGAACCTACTAGAAACATTGAATCTCTTGGAAAGGGAGAACAGGTGCTGAAGGACCCCATATATCTGACTGACACAAGTTTTCAGCACTCTGCGGTTGATTCCTTCCAGCCTTGAAGCTTTATTAATGCACAGTTTTCTCAAACCTCCCCTCACTTGAGCAGCAGAGACAGACAGCTCAGGAAGTAGAAGTGGGCTGGAAACCACAAAAGTATGATGTCATTGTAGGGGAAGGTCATGCAGGATACAGATGGCAGTTGGCAAACGGCTAGAAGTTTTGGGGGAGGGTTGGATGGACAAGGCAGAGTCAAACCTGTTGAAGAATTGGTTCACTTCATTAGTTCTGTTCCTGTTACTTTTTTCTGCATGTTTTTAGGCCTTCTGGTAGCCAGTTGTAATCCTCATCCTGTTCCACACTTCCTTCACCTTGTTCTGCTGTAACTGGTGCTCAAGTTTGTCTCTGTAGTAGGTGTTCCTCTCACAGAGCTACTTCCTCACTTCTGACTGCACCCATTTGATTTCCTTATTATCTCCAGACCTGAAGGCCCTATTATTCTTATTCAGGAGAGCTTTCAAGTCTTTTATGATCCATGGTTTGTTGTTGGGGGAAACGGCACACAGTGTCTTTGTGGGAACTGTGTTTTCCATACAAAACTTGATGTAGTCTTTGAAACAGTGGCTAAATCCCTCAATGTCCCTCAGTGTCTTCACTGGGTGACTCACAAATCACTTTCCTGTCAATGAGAATGGGAGTATTAATTTTAGAAGTCAATAAAATATACATAAGCTATTACTTTGTCTGTCAAATCTAAATACATTTGAATTCAGACATTTACATTGAATTGTTTAAAACTCAATTTCTAACCCCTCCACAGATTTTATACTAACAAACTATAAATATGGCATGTTGTTTTTGACATCTACTTTTACGAAGGGCAAAAGTCATTTTTTCCAAGTGTTCACAGACCTCAGAGTATTTTAATTTTTATTGACCATATCACTGTTCCAGTAGGTCACAACTTTGTTGATATTTGGTAGCATTGCCTTAAAATTGTTGAACTTGATCCAAACATTTTGGGTCGCCTTCCACAAGTTTCTTACAATAAGTTGCTGGAATTTTAGCCCATTCCTCCAGACAGATGTGGTGTAACTGGGGCAGGTTCATAGACCACCTTGCTTGCACACTCTTTTTCAGTTCTGCCCACAAATTTTCAATCGGATTGAGGTCAGAGCTTTGTGATGACCAATCCAGTACCTTGAACTTTTTGATCTTAAGTAATTTTACCAGCACTTTGCAGGTCTGCTTGGAGTTATTGTCCATTTGGAAGGCCCATTTGTGACTGAGCTTCAGCTTCCTTGATAAGCTCTTTGAGATGTTGCTGCAGTACATCTCCATCATTTTCCTTCCTCATGATGTCACCTATTTTGTGGAGTGCACCATTCTCTCCTGCAGCATAGCACCCCTTTAACATGATGCTCGCACCCCCACGATTGATGGTTAGGATGGTGTTCTTGTTCCTTTAGGGGGCGGTAGCTCCCTATTTGGAATAAGTTTATTTTTTATTGTGGCATTTTAAGTAACCGAAAACTATATAGATATGATATTAAAAGGCGATATCCCTCCCATAGTGATACGGCAGTAAAAAATCACATAAGAGAAAATAACGTAGCTTTCTTTAATGACGATTTACGCGGCATAACAGACTAAGGAAGCCATGACAACTTTGTATATAATTTGTCATTTTTCGTCGCTGCGCTGAAAGGATTTTCAGGACGGTTGACATAATCTTCCATCCATCCATCGGCTTCAAAGTGTTTGGCTGCTGTTCAAGTCTTTTTATACTGTCTTCTCCATGTGCAGGCCCTTACTTAGGTTCCAAACAAGGGAAAGAGAGGATTCCAATTCATCTCTAACATACAGAAATAGTACAATGCCTATTTTCGTAGTTGTACCTTCTCTCTTCAAATGCTTGCCTAGCAGTTCTAAATGCTGAAAGCCCCTGTGTGCTAACTTTGGCCTGGCCTGTACATGTGGTTGGATTTCTAAAATAGGTTTAGTACAGAGCATAGTGACATTAAACTTATATTCTTATTACAGTTGTTTAGCTTGCAGGCCTCACCCTTTTCTTCCAAACATGACAATGGTCATTATGGTCAAACAGTTTGATCTTGGGTTCATCAGACCAGAGGACTTCTCTCAAGAAAGTGAGATCTTTGTGCCCATGTACCACTGTAAACTGCAGTTTGTCTTTTATGGTGGCTTTGGTTCAATGGCTTCTTCCTTGCTGAGCAGCCTTTCAGGTTATGTCGAGATAGGACTGGTTTTTACTGTGGACTTGTCTACCTGTTTCCTCCAGCATCTCCACAAGGTGCTGTGCTGTTGTTCTGGGACTGATTTGCACTTTTCACCCCAAAGTACGTTTTTCTCGAAGAGACAGAATACATCTCTTTCCTGAGTGGTATGATGGCTGTGTGGTCCCATGGTGTTTATTCTTGCTTGTTATTGTTTGTACAGATGAACGTGGAACCTTCAGGCATTTGAAAATTGATCCCAAAGATGAACCAGATTTGTGGAGGTCCACAATTTTTTTCTGAGGTCTTGACTGATTTTTGTTTATTTTCTCATTATGTCAAGCAGAGAGGCATTGAGTCTGATGGTAGGGCTTAACATACATTCACACATTAACTTATTAGGCTAATTTGCTATCTGAAGCTAATAGTCGTTCACTTATGACACCATTTTCTGTAATTTTTCCAAGTTGTTTAAAGGCACAAGTGTATGTAAACTTGTGACCCACTGGAATTGTGATATAATCAAAAAAAGTAAAACACTAGGAGGTCTGTGAACTTTGTGGGGAAAAAATTACGTTTGCCCTGTGCAAAATAAACATCTTAAACATTATGCCAATTTTATAGTTTGCTAGTATAAAATCTGTGGAGGGGTTATAAAGTGAGTGTTAAAGAATTCACCCTAAGTGTGTGTAAACTTCTGACTTAAACTGTAACTCAGTTTTCTTCTCTGGAAAATCCCTACCTTTCTTTATTTCTCTCTTTCTCTCTCTCTCTCTCTCCGTCTCTTGTCTGACTCCACTCCTCCTCCAGCAAGCTTTGTGAGAAGTGTCCAGCTGCAGTCACGACAGTTTTAGGCCTCGGACAGATGCAAGCACTTCAGATATTATGAGGTTCATAAATGGACGCCCCCTTCTGTAGCCATTCTCCTGTTTCACTGGTGAACTGACACCTGTATTACACACCCCACATGATGATTTCAATTCCCTTTAGTTCCTGCACTCAAATGTGGATTCAGCAATTTATTAAACTTCTAAACTATCGAGTTCTCTTAGTTCTGCATTCAAAGCAGTTGTTTTTGTGTCATATATTAGAAACAAATTTAACAAATAATCTTAACATTTTATATTTTATAGTATACATTTTATATCTGCTTTTACCATGCCTCATTCATTAGACTGCACTTTCTAATACATTAGTTAAACGCTGCAGTCAACGGAGTAGTGGCTCTGTGGCTAAGGATTTGCACTGGTTGACCCCACATAAAATGGGATCTTCTAAGGAAGAAGACGAAGAAGAATAAATTATGCTACACTCGTCTATGATTTAACACTACATATTCTTATAGACTCCAAATCGAATAAATCATATAATTTGTGTAAACAGTCAAAATGTGTAATTCTATCTATCTATCTATCTATCTATCTATCTATCTATCTATCTATCTATCTATCTATCTATCTATCTATCTATCTATCTATCTATCTATCTATCTATCTATCTATCTATCTATCTATCTATCTATCTATCTATCTATCTATCTATCTATCTATCACTACGTGCCAAATATTTAGGAGCTCTTTAGAGTACTGTCTTTGTGATCTTCTCTGTGTTATATCATTATTACTGGTGTTCAAGATTTTAATATTTATATTAATGATACATTAATTGTGGGGGACTTTATGCTCCAGCGGAATGATGCACTCGCCCTCAGAAGCACAAAGAGGTATAAAGTAGTAGTTTGAGTTGCCCAGCTAAGACCTTCTTTGTTAGCTGAGAGGCTTTGTGTGCCCATTGTGGATGGCTCGCGACCTCGCAGCAAGTACGAAGAGATGTTTATTACATTAGCACAACAGTTAATCCTGGTAAAGCTTTTTTATTTATAATAAATATTTTTTGCACACACATTCAGTTTACCACCATTTAGCACAGAAGTGTACCGCTAACACGGGGTTGGGGGCATGGAAAGTGAGTGGAGTCAAAAAAGATGCAGCTAATCAGGGGCGTCATCTTACGTGCCTCAGAATGTCTCAGGTTGCTGAATCTGTCCGAGGCCTAAAACTGTCCTGACTGCAGCTGGACTCTAATTGAGCTTTGTCCTCCACCTCCCAACTCTGGCTCCTTGAATGGAGTGATGTGGCTCCTTTTTATAGAGCACCCAGAAGTGCTCCAGATGTCCAGTGATCTCCTAACAGGCCTACTTCCGGGTATGGCGGCAGTCCTGCAGTGTGGGGCTCAGCCATTCCCAATGTGCCCATATGCCCCTGCAGGATTATGCTTCCATGCTTCAACCCTGTGGCACCATAACAAGCCAGGGGTTCTGCCCTATGTTGTCCCAGGAGAGATACTGCCCCATGCAAGCTCTTTCTCAGTCCTTCCATCACATAGGCGTCCTGGCTGGGTAAGAGCTCCGGCTGTCCATCACACTTTACAACAAATAATCAAAAACACACCTTGAGAGTCCATGCTTTCACTGTCTCATGTAGACTACCACGCATTAGTAAAGTGAGCGCCTAAAACACATTCTGCAAAATTTACTGGAATCCTTCTGCAAAAAAGTGCCATATGACAAGAATTTACACTGCAAAAGATATTGTGCTAAGTCAAGAAGTTGAGAGGGATGGTTTCAAACAACCTTTCAATGCTTTAGACCCAGGATACACACTGCCTAGCCGAGTTACTTCAGTCAAACAGCTCTGGCTAATATGGTCTGCAGGAAAGGGAGAAAAAGTATATACTGTGTATCTCTTCTTCTAATATATGAAGCACAGTAGATACATGTATGTGTGTATGTATGTATGTTTGTTTGTCCACCATACAAATCTGCACCTGGCGTCTGATCGCCACCAAACTGGGGATGGGGCTCCTTTGTGACCAGGAGGAAGTCATGGGGGTATGTTTGGTTGTGGAAAATGTTCGTGGTGAAGTGCAGGGCACCTTTTCACCGACACAACGTTCGGCTCATGTCCCCGTACTTATCGACAAGATGGCCGCACGTTGCAACAGACGTTAACAGCGGTGCCATCTAGCGGCACGTTTGGTCCCTGTGAATCATCTGAAGAAAGGGAAACCAGGCTGTCTGCCAACAGGAGAAGGGCTGCTGATGCAAGAGCGGATGAAACATCTGAAGAAAGGCAAGGCAAGGCTGTCTGCCAGCACAGTACGATTTCAGTGTTGGTCTTTCTGACTGACTGGTGCTATTTGTTCGCTTTCCGACATATTATAAATAAGGTAAATTCATCTCGCTGTGGTGCTTACTCCATATGTTATACCATGTAACACATTATAATTGTTCTGATTTTCGCTAATATGCCCTTGCCACCGAAAAAAGACATAGAATTGGAAGTTCCACTTCCGATGCCAGAAAAAATTCTATTTCAAGGGCGTCTGAAATGCCACAGCAGACAGAATCCAGGCCGGTGATAGATTCCCGGGCAACGGCGGGCACTCCTGCTAGTGTGTATATATAAAAAAAATATATATATATTTTTTTGTGTAGTATTCCTTTTAAGTTGTTACTTACTTACTGCCTTCCAGATAAGCTTATGGTTGATGTTAAAATCCTCTTTCTTGCATAGAAACTATTAAATGACTAAGGCCCTGCTTATCTACAGTATCTGCACTCATCATTTCATACAAACTGGAGTACACCTTACAGTGTCAAGATCTCATACCTTTAAGGATTCTAAGCATTAATAAAAGACCAGTGGAGGCTACACTCTGCACAATCTGCCACCTTTTATAAAAGACTCCCATTCAGCTTGGCTGAAAACCTACTACTTCAGCAGACTCTTATTAATAACCAGTAACGGCGCACTGCACGAATACACTTGACTTGAGCATTCCTAGTTTTCATATGCTTTCTCTGTACGTTTAGCATTCTTTTCCTCAGAGGTTGATGCACTTGCTGCTTCCTGAGCAGCTCTTCTTTTCTCCACTCTAGCAGCCCGCTTCTTCTCTTCTTTCGTCGGCATCTTTTCAAGTTAAAACTAATTAAGTCATTGTATATGTTGCAATTACTTTTCCTTAATTTTTCACTTAAGCTGACACTTACGTGTTTAATCTGCCTCAAGAATGATTTAAAATATGAAGAGGTAGGGGAAGTAATGGCGAAGATTTTAGGAATGAGAACGGCGCCCACACACATGTGCCGCATGTCTGTCCTGCTGGCCGCTGCCGAGAGTTGATTCTACAATATAATAAAAAAAATAAAAAAATAAAAAGAGGAATACGCTTGGAGGTAATCATCACCACGAAAGTGGACAATAGATGTCACGTAGTATATGTGTACCAAATTTCAGGTCAGTTAGTTCAAACAGTTTATGAGCTACAGGTGATATAAAATCCTGGACAGACAAATGAACAGCCAAGATAGCGTATTATATAAGAAGATAAGTTCTGCCCAGATATTATTATATCTGTTCTTATAGCACTCCTTTTTGTTAGTTATTTGTGCAGAAATTTAAAATTGACAATCATGAACTGTTAATGTCTCTTTTCAATTACTTTTCTCTGTATCATGATATAGTCCTTGACGCCATTGCTATACTGTCAAGTTATTTTCTTGCCCATGGGAAAGACACAAAAAATACTTAGTAGCCTTGGAATACAAGAATAAAAGGAATCAATCTTCTTTGACTTTCCAGTAGCGTAGAATGGCCTTGGATCAGTTGGCTGAAGTCTCCAGAGCTGTGTCTGTGTTGGACATTGTTTATATGTCTACATTATAACTGACTAGACCGCCACATGTTTATTTTCAGTAGGCATTCAGCTGACTGGAGATCTTAGTTTCCTCTCGTCAGTCGAAGTGTCACATTTCAATACTAATGTCAATGCATATGTTGTTAAGATGAATATGCCAAACATCTTGAAATTTCTTTGTTTATTTTTACTGTGTGTTTAACCCAGTCTTTATTTTGGTGAATCCATACTCTAAATTGTAAAATTTACACTATCAGTAAATTTGTTGCATTGCATTTGTTGCATTATTGGTTAAGAGAGCTATTCAAAAATAAGTTGAATTAAAGAGCAATCAGGAACATTTATTGGCGAATGATAAACAGTGCAGGATTGGTTGATAACACAAGGTAAAAGCAATGTGCATTCTGACATATCTTTGTAGATGGATCAGTAAAAAGATAAGAAAAGGCTTTACAACCCCTCTATGAGGAAAAAAAAAAATTAAATAATTTTTACTAGAATGCCTTATATTCTTATTCATCTAAAAGTCATCCCTCTAAAACTAAATGTGGACTAATGTGTGCAGTCTGTGAACTATGAGGAACAGTTAAAGAATATTATTAAATGTGTTTAGTTCTTTTTGATGCAATCTTGAATTCATTTTACTCTCTTCTGTTTACAGTGAAAAAGAGAACCTTTCATTTCCGGTAACGTCTATAAAATAAAGGCAAGTGTCCATCTATCTAGGAGCTTCTAGAGGTGGAATATAAATGGGAATAAACTGACTCAGAAGAGACAAGTAATGTGTGATGTGCTATGCAGGTCAGTGTTGCCATTTCAGAGTGGATCCTTCCAGAATCATTGTGTCAGAGTGAAATTCAAACCATTGGATTTTGACATAAAGGAGACTGAGAAGGCATTATGTTTTCAATAAGGTAATATATGAAAATAATTGTAAAAGAAAATCAACGTAACTTCAGACTTCAGTTTGCTGTGCTGTGTTGCTTCACAATTTGTTTTTTCATTGGGTGCTGCTTTGTCCACTTTATAAGTTTAACTTTACTGGCACACGGAAAGAACCAGAAAACGGGAGCACCTTTCAAAAACTGTAACAATAAGCAGCTCGACAGAAGGCTAGTAACCAACTGCATTGGCCAATTGGAGTGAAGGACACTGCTTATGTTTATTTGATTGGTGGGTGTAGTTTATATAAGGTAGATTGACAGAGACCTTTCAACCTGAAGTTCATCCATCTGTAACCTGAAATATTGCTTGCTTCTCTAAGTGTTGTGATTTGAAGAAGATCTTGTAGTTCTCTGAGGGGCATCAGCAAAAAATTTTGAAAGCCAGAATCTCATCCTGCTGCAGCACTCACTGGAAGTGTTGCCTATTCTAAGTAAAGACCTGCGCACTTAATATACTTAGTCATTTTCTTTCTTGGTAGGGGAATTGGATTGGGATGCTGAGGGAAGGCCTTCTATAAAGAAAACTGCAACATTTGGGTGCAAGCACCCCTTGTACAATACAAGGAAGGGAGAATCTCTGACTGCACAGGAGTCTCCTTTCTTTGTATGACATGGAAAACAATAAGAATGTGCACATTAAGGAAGAAGACTGTGAATGGGAATGCATGCAGCATCAGATGAATATTTATAGCATTGAGGAAGAGAAAGATTATAAATTGGGACTAATAAACGTTAAAAGAGAATTTGAGCCAACATCAGATACACGTGACTTGCAGCTAAATGCAATTGTAAACCATGTCAAGGCAGAAGACTTCAAATCAGAGGCTGTCTGTCAACTTGTGTGTCCAGAAGAAGAGCTAACTGGAACAGACTTCACAAAAAGTAGACCTCACTCCTTCCAGAATGATTATGTCCAAGTGAAAACCGAACCTTTGGATTCTGACATAAAGGAGACAGAGAATGCATCATGTTCAGCACATTCTGGAGAAGGTAAGAGATAAAAATAATTGTTAAAAAAATCAATGTGGAGCTCAGTTTGATCTACCAACAGGGTCTCTCTCTGTCTTTCTCACAATTTAGAAATCTGAGCTAATTTTTATTCATGAACTCCAAATTAAAAACTCCAAACTAGTTTTAATTAGCTCTTTTAGATGCTAGACAGGCATGAATGTTAGCTGATTCCCAGGATCAACATTACCCTAAGGAGTTTATTGCCGGAGGTATATTATAATCGTACTCGACCCATTAGTACTATTCAGCAACTCATACAACTAAAAGAAATGTCCCAGAGCTCCAAAAGGAACTTAAGTTTGAGGGATGGTTATTCGACCAAGCCTTGATTAACTCATTTCTTTATCAGCAAATACTACTAGATACTGTAAATGATCTGTGAAACTACCAACAGTTGTATTAAGTAATGAGAGATCAGTCTCGGCAGTAAAGACTATATTCTCCATATAAATGCACAATAGCACAATTAGCAAATTGACTTGGGGATTCTCGATAACATCTCAAAAAAGCTTCTTTAACCTCTGGGGTTCTTCTATTATTATTGGATAAGTCAGTGCTGGAAATGTTATTAGCCTTGATTTACATGGGCAGTGCTCACATCTCCGACATGACACTGGTACAAGCTTATTGCTGCCCCTGCCTTGTTATAGATCAAATACAGAGCAATAATAACACCTCAACAGAGGCCATGGGCCACTGCCTATGCGAACTTCCCCTGAAAAGTCCACACTACCTTAACTGCTCTCCTTCTGAGGATTACCAGATAAACTACCTTTGAAAGAGCCACACACATCTAAAACATTATGAGTATGGCCTAAGCTGGCTCCCTCAGCTTCAATACTTCAGCATGGGCCAGAGGGACACCTGCATTCTTGGGCTTTTTCATTGTTACCCCTGAAAGGGATCCACAGTGCTAAGAGAAGAAGAAGCACCTTAATGAACATTTATGACTCCATGTACTCCAACAAATGTCAGAAGGTTCTCCTTTGTGTTGTCCAGTTTATGTTTGTATTTTCATACTCGTACATTGTCAGGTCAGCTATTTATGTGAAAACCTTGCACGTGAGCTGTATTCACTTATAGATCACTCCATCCATAATGTGCCATCTTGCATGTTCTCCTTTTCCCACGTAAAACTGATAGCTTTGCTGGTATATCTTGACACTTGGCACACATTGTGCCGAACTGCATCATGTGTTACAAGTAAGAACAGACATACTCTTGGATGAGCAGTTATTAATATATTGATGCCCTTTCACATAGTGAAGGTCAAACACCCAACAATTCTGGAATCAAATTTGTTTTTGTTTATGTAAATAATAAATCTGCTGTATATACCTTTGCCTATTTGGAGAAAGATCACACTCGATTGACAGGGAAACAGAGTGTGACTGCTGTTGTGATCTGTTAACTTTTTAAAAGCAATGTTAGAAAAGTCAGTGCTGTCGATCTATTTACATTACTATTCACAGTGATGGAAGTGGGCATTTCCAACAGTAAGTAATAATATCTGAATCAAGACCCCTTGTGAAAGCACTCCACGGAGAAGCACAATTTAAGCAAAGAAAAACATCCTTGTTTCTTGTCACGTGGTGTATTATCTCTATTACCTCCACTGTTGAAAAATGTCTCCCAACCATGTTGTCTTAGAAATTGCAAGATTATGGGATGGCCACCATTGATTATGTTGTAAACAATTAATCTGATGAAGTGTTTTATTGACTAATCTGACAAATTTTATCCATTTTATTTAATGCTTGCTATATTTGAATGTTTATTGAAAAAAAGACATGAAGTCATCTAAACAGTTTTTTTTTGGTTATGAGAGGGGAGATGCTTGTGAAAGGTATATTTAGAATTGCAAGTGAACTTAAAAAAAATGATCACACATTCATTAAAAAATAATTTTCTTGAGACTACATGTGGATTTTTGATTTAGAAGATGTAAATACTTTTGTAAGGGTATTTTGTGTAATTCCAATATGTTTGCCTCAGCCATGTATATTTGACTTAATGTGGCTTAATAATATTGCAAAGTATAAATGATACCACCTGAAAGCTTGTTTCAGGGGATGGTGGATCATATCTCTTAAAGAGTGGATGAAAGTAAAGCTGATGTACTATAATACATTTGAAGCTGTGGTGTATTTAACACCTGGATGCGGAAGATAGATGGTCATTTCCAAAGGGTGGGATTGGACCAAGTGTTTGCCTGGGGGTTTTCCAACCAGGATCCCAAGCTATTTCATTGTGTAATGGGTGCGGCAAAATGCTGTACAAATGCATGCTGTCTGAACTGACCTGATATATTTCAGTGCAAATTCTATATATCATTTCTTTTCAAACCTGTTTCTCAATATTTTGATTTCTTACTGTATGACAATTTCTTTCAAAACTGTGACAAGGAGGGATCACCGATTGTGTGTAAATTAGTCTTTACATTTTTAATGTTCTTTGGCGGGGTTTCTTTTTTTTTTTAAAAAATAAAAAGCCCAATAGATAACATACTTAATAACATAACGAGTACTTTTCTTTTAGATCTACACGATGACAGCTAAAGAGTCTGAATTTGCTGTACCTAGCATCCATTTGCAGAGCCACAGCACCATACATCACCACAGGGCTAGACCCGCAGTTTCTGGACAGAAGTGACATCACCATTGCTAAGCAAGTTGAACACAACGCCTCCATTTCTAGGCATGATCACTATATTCTCGAGCACAAATCAAAGATGGCAGTATTACTATTGTTTTTAATTTTACTTTTTAAAACTATATATTTTGGAAAATGTTTTTCAAAACAGGTTTAAAAGTTAATGTAACATTACATGTATGTAATCTTTGTTCTTTGGCTGATGAGCTAATTATTAATGACTACATCACTGGTTATGGTGCTGTTCAGTTTGCCTTGTAAAAACTGGGGGGCATCAACACTTAATGTTGTGTTGTCATCAAGTTGTGATAAAAAGAATTTTTGCCCACAGTTTAGTCTATTTTCCTGATGAATGGAAAATTCCAGGTACATTAAGACAATATTTTAACATAAATTAAGATCTTTTAAGTTCTGTTTTTTGTTTATTGTATATTTTATAAATTGGATTCATCCATCCATTCATGGGGGGGGGGGGGGCTTTTTTCATGAAACAATCAGCTCACATATTCCTGTTCGGTTAAGAAGTGAAGGTTAAGTTTTTTAATGAGAAGATAATCTAGGGATAAGGCTGAAATTTCTATGCCACTTTATAATAAATTGTCTTCTTTTTTTTTGTCAGTGAATTAGTGTCAGATGATGTTGCTTTTAAGAAAACTGAGCAATTCAAAATCCTTTATCCAAATAATTTTTATTATCTGCTGCAACATTGTTAGTTTATCGCTTAATTTTTGTACGGGTCCATAACCCGCTGAAAGCTTCCAAAGTCATCATCTGAACCTCCGTCTTTTGAAACAGTGGTGACGTCAGTTCCGACGACTCACTTGCTGAGATCAGCCGAAACCTTCCAAAAGTAATTTTCCGAACTCAGTCCTGAAACTGCAGTGACGTCACGTCTGTCCTGCAACTGTAGCCCTAGATCTGTGGTGACATATGTTGCTGTGGTTCTGCAAGTTTATATTATTGTAAATATCTGTTAAATGAAGAATATGATACTCCATTCGAAGTAAAGTTAACACTTTTTAGTCTGTGCATTTTACAGACTACTCAATTGTATTTAGCCAGCTACTGTATTTATCTATGCTACCCAAAGAAATACCATGGCTCCAACTTTCATCTCAACCCTTCTCCCTTACATTAATTTCTCAAGTCAATCAGTTTCACATCAGCACAAGAGCAATTGTCTGATGACTAAGTGAGTTGAAGTGAATTACTTTTGGTACTCTCTTGTCCTAATTATACATTTTGTTTTTATACCATTTCACCTTTAGGTTTCCATGCATAGAACTAGTTCTGCTGTAATATCATCTGTTTTTTACATAATAAATAAACAACATTCTTGTTAATTTTTCCTATTGAAAAAATACTCGCACAGGAGACTTTTGGGTGATATTTATAGGGGCTGTCCTTTGTTGTGGCTTGTTTAGTCGATTAATAAAAAATGATTACATTAATTTTTTGGCCAATAAGTCAATTATACTCAAACAATCCCAACACTGCTACAAGACTGAAAGAAGTTGGTAGGTATTGTGATGTAGTAGTTAAGACTTTGGACTTCGAACCCTGAGGTTGTGGCTTCAAATCCCACTACTGACACTGGGCGACCATGAGCAAATCACCTGACCAGCTTGTGCTCCAATTGGAAAACTAAAAAGAAATGTAACCAATTGTATCATAACTGTTATAAGACGCCTTGGGTAAAGGTGTCAGCCAAATAAGTAAATGTAAACGTGGCACACAGATTCTTCATTCCTCCAATAAGTACTTGCACTTGGGAAATAATAACACCATTGATCATTTGTACAGTTTGGAACTGCCAAAGATTAATGCCCACTGCTCAGATTGGCTACATTGGATCGCAAACAATCCAAGGAAGGCTGTGGTGTGTTGTTAAACTAGCCTCTGATTGGCTGTGATGTACATCCTCCGATTGGCAAATATGGACAGTTATATTTAACAGATTTTATGATATAAACTGTCTTTTTTTTGCCTTTTTTAATTACGTTTACAGATTGCTTAGCCGATGAAAATATTGTGTTATCAAAATCTCTTAAGTTCTCTTCTAAGGTTGCTTCCTGTACTACAGTGTCTCCCATTTTGTATTTTTAATTGATGTTTCTGTTCCCAACATGTAGCAGTGTGCACTTTACTACAGTAAACTGAATTTCCTCTTTGTCTTCTGTTGGTTAACCAAGTTGAGATCCCTACAGCATCTAGTTTTAGAATTAGTCTTGGGTGTGGGACTTTATCAAAGGATTTTTGAAAATGCAAGTAACTGTTGTCTTATGTTTTGTTTTTGTAAACTATTCCAGTTTTGCTGGATCTCCCATGCTGTCACTTGTAATAAGGATTATTAAAATAATATATATTTTTCTTATGTTTGCATATTGCAGAAGTAAGACTTTTTGTTCTGTAATTACATGCACCAATTCTTGAAAATGAAAGTAACTGTCTTCATGTTTTGTTTTTGTAAACTATTCCAGTTCCAGTTTGGCTGGATCTCCCTCTTATAAACACATGCTGGCACAGATATATAATATATTATTTTAATAATCCTTGTTATGTTTTTCTTATTTTTGCATATTGCCTAAGTAAGTCTTTTTTATCTGTAAATACATGGACCAATTTTGTTTTCCTTCTTAATGACTGAAGTCACATTTGCAACTTTCCTGTCCTCTGGTAATTCTCTTTTCCTAAGTAACTGTTCAAATATTCTTAATAAGGGTTCATAAATTACAATTACTACAACTCTGGGAAATACAATTAAAGGGTTTGCTCAGTTAGTACACACAGGTTACATGCAATTTCATAGAAAGTAACATCACCTTTAAGACACAAGTACAACATTCCATTTTTTTCCTTCTCAATGCACATTTTGTGTTAACATGTGTATGCATGTTTGTTTGTTTTTTTTTTGTTTTTTTTTAGCACAGTGGTAAACCAGTTTTTATGCAATATGTAGTGGGAAAATAATTACATCTGGAACTGGATTAACTGGTCACCCACTCTTTCTGAACTTAATGTTTATTTGAGACTGTACATTTTTTATTTCTACAGATTTACAAGAAAGACGGACCGTCTCTCAGTCTTCTTTTTTTGAGGCCTCTCTTCACTGTAGACCACAACAAAATGAAAATGTGAAGAAACTGACATCGGAATCGGAGATTTTGACACCAGCCTCAGTGACTTATAGTTCTCTCGGTGTTGTGAAATTAGCAAGGGTAAGAATAATCCACACTAAACAACAGGTGCACAATTCAAATTCAGCAGCTCTGTATGTTTGCCAAAAGCAGACAAAAACATTTAAAGAAAAATCGAGATCCGAACTTCACAGGGGTAACACACAACAGAAGCCATGCTGTTCTGAATGTGGAAAACAATTCTTTAGCAAAAACAGCCTTGAAAGACACAAACGAATACACACCGGAGAGAAGCCATATTGCTGTAATGAATGTGGGAAACAATTTAACACCAGTGGTCATCTTATTCTCCACACAAGAATTCACACAGGAGAGAGGCCATATTGCTGTTCTGACTGTGGCAAAAAATTCTCAAGGAGTACTTCTCTTCAGGTTCATTCAAGAATGCACACTGGAGAGAAGCCATATTGCTGTAATGAATGTGGGAAACAATTTTACACCAGTGGTCATCTTATTCTCCACACAAGAATTCACACAGGAGAGAAGCCATATTGCTGTTCTGACTGTGGCAAAAAATTCTCAAGTAGTACTTCTCTTCGGGTTCATTCAAGAATGCACACGGGAGAGAAGCCATATTGCTGTTCTGAGTGTGGTAAGCAATTCTCTGCTAATAGCAGTTTTCTGAGACATAAAAGAAATCATAGTGGGGAGAGGCCGTATCACTGTTTGGAATGTAACAAAGAATTTTCTGATATAAGCAAACTTAAGAGTCATGTAAGAATTCACACCGGAGAGAAGCTAAATCACACTTCTGAATGTGGCAAACAAGTTTCTGACAATCTGCAATCTTTTTACTAATACAGGAACTCACAAAGGAGAAATGTCATATAACTGTTCAGAGTGTGGCAAAGGAATTAGCACAAATGGCAAGCTTCAGATCCATTTAAAAATACACACTGGACAGAGGCCATAGTGCTGTTCTGACTGTGGAAAACAATTCTCGAGGAGTGGCAGATTTCAAAAATATAAAAGATTTCATATTGGAGAAAGGCCATATTGGTGTTCAGACACTGGCAAACAGTTCTTTAATACAAGCAATCGTCAGATTCATACAATAATTTACACGAGAAATGCTATACTGCTGTTTTGAATGTGGCAAAGGATTTAGCACAAATGGCAGGCTTCAAGTCCACTTAAGAATACACAATGGAGAGAAACTGTATTGCTGTTCTGACTGTGGCAAAATATTCTCAAGGAGTAGTACTCTTCAGGTCCATTCAAGAGTACACATTGGAGAGAAGCCATATTGCTGTTCTGAGTGTGGTAAACAATTCTGTACGAGTAGAGGCAATGAAAGTAAAACAACTGTCTTTGCTCAGCTTACTGCACTCTGTCTTATGACAGACACCTATGTAAATAACCTGCCATTATAGCAAAACGGCTTTGTCAGCTATTAACCCTTAGTAGCTTGCAAGCAGTTAATTTTTCTTTCACAGTTCCTCCATTTATTTCATTTATTTTTATTTTTGTAAGCTGTCCGTGAAAAAGTTAAAGCATTGGGTGTCGTTTATCTGATCAGCATACTCGGGGACCAGAGATATAAGAAGAAATTGATGTGCCACAAAATAAGTGAAAAGGGAACGGACACGGAAGTACACAACAAAGGAGTAGACCAACAATAAGAAGGATAGTGCCTTCCATAATAGCGAACTGAGTAAGGGACACTTTCCAGTTGAAAAATAGCGAATGAAACCAGTCAAAAATTGACGTATGTGCAGTTGTTACATGATCAATAAATTCTTTTTGGGGCTGCTTTAGCTTGTTAAGGGCCATCATAAAGGTCCCATTAGGAGCAGTATTATTAGGAGTAAAAGTGCAACATTTCTCCCCAAACATGACACATACTCCCCCCTTTTCGGCAAGGAGCATGTCTAAAGCAATGCGATTTTCCCAAGCCATTTTAAATGTGGCATCCAGCTGACTTGCTAGGGTGGTATGTGTTTCAATTGTAAAATTAATGAATCGTTGTTGAGTATAATAAAGATAATTAATCCATTCTGTATTTTTAGTAATGTAGTACCAGGTATTATAGATGAAAAGAAAACTGAAGTCTCGTCTAAAGCTTTAAAATGATGAGGAAAGCCCTTAGGTTGCCTGATAGAACTGAACCAGATTCTGGAGTCTGAATCAGAAGGGAGAGAAGGAAGGGAAAGAGAACGAATGTACCGGTGTGAATAAGTATGATTTGGAAATATAAAAAAGGAATAGAGAGCATAACTCTTGCACATAGTCCAGTCCAATTATGAGGCAGCTATCCCCGTAATGTGGGACCATCTGGTTTGGGTCCACAAATCCAGAAAATATCTGCCAACTTGCGACGCCAAAGAGGACTATTTCATTTATGTTAGGTAGAATGCCCAGAGGGGACTGGGTGGTCTCGTGCCCTGGAACCCCTACAGATTTTATTTTTTTCTCCAGCTTTCTGGAGTTTTTTTTTTTGTTTGTTTTTTCTGTCCTCCCTGGCCATTGGACCTTACTCCTTTTCTATGTTAACTAATGTTGTCTTATTTTAATTTCTTATTTTGTGTTTTATTTTTCTTTTCTTCATTATGTAAAGCACTTTGAGCTACTTTTTGTATGAAAATGTGCTATATAAATAAATGTTGTTGTTGTTGACCCTGGTTCCGCCATGATCTGCACTTATCTCTTTGGACGGTCTCATTACAGCCACTACCAATACAGACGCTCCCTGGGCCGGATATATTACAAATGCTGTGGCAGGGCCCGGTAAAATTTCCTACTGACTCGTTTCCTCCTGTATTTTGAAAACAGTCAAATTTACTGTCTGGAAAATAAGTAACCTGTCCGGCCGGCGGACTCATTTTGGTGATTGGCCACTAAGTAAAATTGTTATAACTACACATCAAAGAAGAGAGAGAATTATTACTTGAACCAGAGCCCATAACGCAAAAGAAAAGAGAACTAGTTTTGCTATGACATAACATAAAAGCTGAACAAATAGTTAGGTTATATGGTAAAGGGACTGCCAAGAGGGTTGGTCATGATGCAGGGCAAGCATAACAAGACATATTATGAATTAACAATGTAGAGTAATTTACCCATTGATAACAGGTATTATCATGAAGATGGTAAGGATTAGACAGATCCAAAAGTGCCAAACTTACATTACAAAAAAGAAAACAGAAAAGCGAGAAATACATAATGTAGAGCAATCAGTTTGCTCCAGTCCACTTTTTTGCAATGGGAAACGTGTGTCCAAGAGAGAAGTCCTTGTACTTTCACAGCATGTGGAGTGCTAAGCAGTACTTGGAATGGTCCTCTCCACCTGGGTTCATGCCAGTGTTTTCGTCCTGTGTCTCTAATGAGGACCCAAGTCCCAATTGGTACAAGTATGTGCAATTCAGGTAACGCAGTTCTCCACGTTTCCCTCACGTGTTCATGTGCTGTCTGTAAGGCATTTCGCAGACCTGAAAGAAAAGATGCAAGATCGTTATTGACTGTATGGAGAATGACTTTACCTTGCAGCAGGCACATTCGCATGGAGCAGCCAGTAAGAATCTCAAAAGGAGAGAGTCCTATCTGACGATGAGTCCTTCCCCGCAGACCAGCCAGAGCCAAAGGCAGCACATCAGGCCAAGATAGGCCTGTTTGTTTACAGATTTTTTTTCTGTTGCCAATTTTAATTTCAAGGTGGAGTTTACACGCTCCACCATCCCTCCACTCTGTGGATGGTATTTACAGTAGTGGCGGACATCAATGTGCAGCCACTGAGAAAGTTCTTGTAACAAAGTATTTACAAAGTGAGTGCCATTATCAGTTTGCAATTTCTTAGGTAAACCCCAACGTGGGATGATTTCTTTAACTAGCGCTTTGGCTACTCACTTGGCAAATGGGTGTCGACATGGAAAAGCTTCCACCCAGCAAGAGAAAACATCAACGATTACCAAACGGTATTAATAGTCATGAGACGGTGTTAGTTCAATAAAATCCATCTGCAGATGTTCAAAAGGGTCCTCCGGCATTGGTGTTACAGCCAGAGTTACCTGCAATCTTTTTCCTACATTAAACCTTGCGTCTCTGAAAGCGTAGTCCAGACCGTGTGCAGCCTTTGCAATACCTGGAAAAGAAGCTTTTGGGAAAAACAGATTTTAGTTAATGGATGCATCCTTTTCAGGTCTTTTTCTGCACCCTGTTTCTGCCACATCTTTATCTCCTTTTCCGTTACTACATATTGTAGAGATAAAACTGCATCCTCGGGTGACACTTGCTCCTCCTCCTTAACTAAGTCAGAATAAACAATGGTAATACCAGCCTCAGGCGAAAAGGATATTGTGCACAATGTGGACGGAAGGATGACTTTGGGGAAATGACCAAGGGTTAAACATGAGCTATTCGGACAAAATAATTTTTCCCTTGTGCCCAGAGAGATGAGGGGAGCGAGTCTAACCAAAAGATTTAAATGTAAACAGCATGGGTGTAAGTGGAGAGGTGGAATATAAATGACAGAGCAATCAAGTTACAGGTACAACAAGTCTGCAATTTTCTTAACAGATCCATCTGGCGTGGACCAAATATTAGGTCCCACATATTCCCAAACCCCCCTTTCCTGACATGCTAATACCCAAGGTCCCACGTCACGCCACTGAAAACGAGCAGATTTAGCAATAGAGACATGTGGGATGGGACCACTACAGAATAAAAGTAGTTGTTGTGACGAAACAGAGACTGCTGCTCCAGCCAGTTCTGCTGAGATATAACAGTTCGTTAGGCAAATAGTCTCTTTTTTGATAGCTCTGGCTATAAAGTCCAAAAGCCAGACTTCGTCAACATGCAGTCCAAACAATTGTACAGTACAGTGAAATGATTTTAAACAATGTAATCCAGATGGAACCCAGGACAGCAAAAACTCTTGTTGTTTTGAGGAAACATGAACAACCCAGGCAGCATAGGAGGATGTAATGGTGGTGGTCAGTGCAAGGGCGGTGTGTTTTTCTGATGTGACTGTCACTCCCGGTTTCGTAAATGAGATGTAAAGGCACAGGTGGGACATCAAGTCTCGTCCTAACACGCTCACTGTGCATTAGAGGGCTGAATAAAAATCGATGGTTTATCGACCACACTTGAAAACATGGCTTGAACAGGAACAGGTGAAGAGAGAGAGAGCCCGAAGACGGTGTTCCCATTCTGAAACTGACTCCCCGTCTTTCTGTTTAGCACGTGTCAATTGGGACCAGTCAGTACTCTTCTTATATATTGCCTTTATTTGTGTTTGTAACTGAGTCCACTGAACATCAAACTGGCCACTGTCAGCCCCCTGTCATCCCAAAGTCTCATTTCATTGCCTTCTCACATCATTTCAGCCTGGACCTAGCTTCCTTCTAAGGACCTGAGTCCATTCTCCGGCATTTGTCTTATACGTGTCATCTAACTGTTTCACCACCGTCACGAACTTCTGTCCCCCTACTTCTTTTGGGTTCGGTAATTCCCGTACCACCTCTTTTAATTTTTACAGGTCCCAGTTTCTATGCACCATCAAGGTGGGACGGTTTTAATCTGTCAGGCTGTTGTGCATTATATCGCGGAGTGAGCACTTGTATTAATGGTGCTTGAAATTCCGTCCTTTCATGGGCATGTTTGACCGTTGGCAGAATTGGGGCTTGTGCGGCATCCCTTTCCCCAGGCCGTATCTTTGTGCCGCACTACTTGCTCGCACCGATCGTAACTGGGGTCGGAGGTGATCTCTACCCTGTCCCTCTTCTTCGTTCCTCTCTGGCTGAAACTCTTCATCATAGAAATCAGGGATATTCTTCTTCTTTTTTATTTATATTATTTACTTATTCTTCCTTCTTTTGTCCGGACTTTTTGGGATGGTCCTTGCTTTATCAAGAACAGCTTTTCTTTTTCTGCCATAATTGTCATGTAGCTTTGCAGTCCCTTCATCGCTTCCAGGACTCTATCTGTAATGATCAATTCCCATCTATCAAACATTTCCATTCCATATGGCTCTCGACTACAGCACCCTCGTGCATTTCTATATACAGTACAATCTTCCTAACTTCCTGTATTTCACTCATATCACCATAGCCTCTACTAGCAGCCTGCCCCCGCTCTGTTTATTCCACCGTTTACATTCTTGTTTAAAATCTAACCCTGTTTACTGTTCCACGTAGCGCCTTGGAGAGCCGCCTTTCTTTCCCTTTGGTACATTTTCCAAAAATTATCCTCCATGCACACCTTGTTTTTTAATACATTCCCCATCTTGACCATCCCAATGTCGCTTCACTCCAAATCCCTTCCTTTCCCAGGATTGCTGTGTGTCGTTTCCTTTAGCGGACTAACAGTCAAGCTGGTTACCACTCATGGTTTCCACGACAGACTTAATCCGTTGAGTCAGAAATATAACCAGACTATCAGAGTGAAGAATCTCGCCCTCCCACTTAACGGTGCTTTCCCCGACTGTGAGGTGCTTACCAACTATCTGTTCTTCCCACTCCCCCCGTTATTATTCCGAGCTTCTAAAAAGACTCCGTCTCGTTCCAGGGAGTGTACTAACTTAACATTTCCAGCACCTCTCCCGGACGGTAAAGCAGTTGTACTCACTGGTCACCGATCTAGTTCCTGTATGCAATTTGCACCTTCACTCAGGTTCTCCAACAGGAGGGGAACTGAGGCTCACGGATTCCAGCCCCGGGGACGAGCCACTCCTAACTTTTCCTGGAGCTGGTCTCACCAGTCATAACTACTTCGCTGGCCCTCTGAGGATCGCTCACTCTGGCTCGGAACCCGGAGCCTGCAGCTGCCACCTGTCCCTGTTCGGGCGCCAAATAATTGTGGAAGTAAAACAAATCCCCCGAGGAAGACAGGACAAGTTCAATCAATTAGATTTTTATTCAGTCACAGATGAGTACGTGGATTCTACGTTGCAAGGCAGAAGAGCAGTTACATTATTGTCTATTGGCTATTTATAATTTCTTCTTCCTCCCCCTTCACATTATTTCTTAAAAATAAACATAATATCGTTTACTTAAGCATTTTGTTTTAGTACGCTAATAGGATATCTGTTCTGATTTTTTTTTCACTGATCAGATAGACCCTAAAGAAGGAAAGGCCATCTTTCCTGTGTCAAATAGATGCGTTCCTAAGAAACTGGAAATTGTCTTTGGTCAGCTTACTGCACCCTGTCTTATGACAGACAGACAGTATGAATAGTTATAGCAAAATGGCTTTGTCAGCTATTAACCCTTAGTTGCTTGCAAGCAGTTAATTTTTCTTTCACAGGAGCATCGTCAGTCCTGGAGGGCTGCAGTGGCTGCAGGTTTTTGTTTTAACCCGGTTGATTAATGAGATGTCAGTTATTACTGTACAATCACTCATTGCTCAAACAACATTTTTCTGCTTCATTGTGCCCAGTCCTGGATCTGTTCCTGCCTTGAGCCCTATGGCTGGGAGAGGCTCCAACACACCCCCACAACCCTGTTCAAGGGAAAGCAGGTTTGACTATGACTGACTGATATTATTTGTCTCACATGTTAAGATTTCTCACCCTTTATTGCTTATTTAGTCGTAAACTGCTGCATTCACTGTTTTCATTTGCTCTTTACTAGCAATAAGATACAAATGACAAAGGAACCAGCAGTTCTCCGTCTAACTTGTTTCCATTTACTCTTGTGTATATTCATCATCCACTATTTAGTTTAATAAAGTAAAAAAGTGAAGGACTGAGAATTTGTGATCAGCCATTTATTCAGACAATTTAAAAGTGGCGTTAAGAACGGCTATTTATAGATTATCATATCCAGTTAAATAGTTATGGAGGTAAAAGTTTCTTATCTATTATTTTAGTGCTCCAGCGAAGGAGGACTCGGTGGTGGGTAAATGTCACTCTGTTCTTTGGTGTCCCTGGTGTGAGTTGTCCCACTGACTTAAAGGCCTGCAAGTCAGAGGGCTTCTGTGGGCTTGAAAAGACACTACACCGAGGTGCTTGTCCGATGCCGCTATATTATCTCCTGCAGCACTTTCAGATTGCAGTGGCCTGATGGCAAAGCACATGCCCAAAGCCACAGCAGAAAGGAAAGATCAGAGTATTGAGTTTAGGAGGTTGTTGGAACAGAAATTATGCATGTAAAGAAATTAACAGAGTGAAGTAGGTGAAATGTCACCATGTAACTCACCTGCATAGGCAAGCGAGCTGCCGGCGAAACATGGTTGATAACGTATGCGTGGGGAAAGGTGGAGGTTTAATATAGGGAGACTGCACCTAATAAGAGGAGGACATAGGGTGCATGACTCGACGTCACTTACTATTGGGGAACCCTGGAAGATGTAAGTAACGATTGACTAGGCAAGAGGGCCAGTGACATAGAACTGAAGTCCAGGCCACCAGGGGTCGTCTTTTGACCAGTCTTCAGCCATGCAGATGATTCTTTACTAGTGAGTTAGTGGTGCAGAGAGAAGAACATTTAAGTTTTCAACTATTAGTCAGGATAGTTTTCTTCTGATTTGTGTATATTTTTGGGTGGAAGTAATCTGTGTTTGTTGGTGTTCATTTTTTCATTAAACATTGGAACACGCTGAACAATAGCATTACACATGGAGACATTTCCTTCATGCTGCCCAGGGACTTTGACAATGGCACAGTTGCCAATGATGTTACTCCTCGTACTTCATCAATGAGGATATATTCATAGGGAACAGACAAAAGGCACACATACAGAAAGACTCAGGCACATAGTGTGGTAGAAATCAACATCTTTAATTAAATAAAGAAACGTATCCTCTAGTAGGACAAGTCTGATATAAATTGTTTGAGTCAGAAACCAGGCAGGAGGGAAACTGTTAATTGCATCATTTATTGCCGGCGGAGTGGTGGCTCTGAGGCTAAGGATCTGCGCTGGTATCCCGAAGGTTGCCGGTTCGAATCCCCGTCACTGCCAAAAGAGATCCTACTCTGCTGGGCCCTTGAGCAAGGCCCTTAACCTGTAATTGCTCCAGGGGGCGCTGTACAATGGCTGACCCTGCGCTCTGACCCCAAGGGGTATGCGAAAACTAACAAACACTGTTGTAAGTCGCTCTGGATAAGAGCGTCTGCTAAATGATGTAAATGTAAATATTACTATTCAGCAAATGCTTGAACAGGAAGCATTCTTTATAACAGTTAGTTACAGCATGATAAGAAGGATCAAATTATTATGGGTATAGGTCTACTTTATAAGCAATTGAATTTACATAACTGTCAATGCATATACTTACTCTGGTTGGTTCATCATCTTACACCCAAATGACTTGTATAAAATCTTCCTCCTCTTTCAGCTGTTCCCGTTAGACGTTGCCACAGCGGATCATCTTCTTCCATATCTGTCTGTCCTCTGCATCTTTTTCTGTTACACCCATCACCTTCATGTCCTCTCTCACCACATCTATAAAACTTCTCTTAGGCCTTCCTCTTTTCCTCTTGCCTGGCAGCTCTATCCTTAGCATCCTTCTCCCAATATACTCAGCATCTCTCCTCTGCACATGTCCAAATCAATGCAATCTCGCCTCTCTGACATTGTCTCCCAACCGTCCAACTTGAGGTGACCCTCTAATGTACTCATTTCTAATCCTATCCATCCTCGTCACACCCAGTGTAAATCTTAGCATCTTTAACTCTGCCACCTCCAGTTCTGTCTCCTGCTTTCTGGTCAGTACCACCTTCTCCAACCCATATAACATAGCTGGTCTCACTACCGTCCTGTAGACCTTCCCTATCACTCTTGCTGATACCCTTCTGTCTCAAATCACTCCTGACACTCTTCTCCACCCATTCCACCCTGCCTGCACTCTCTTTTTCACCTCTCTTCCACAATCTCCATTACTCTGTACTGTTGATCCCAAGTATTTAAATTCATCCACCTTCGCCAACTCTACTCCCTGCATCCTCACCATTCCACTGACCTCCCTGTCATTTACACACATGTATTCTGTCTTGTTCCTACTGACCTTCATTCCTCTCCTCTCTAGAGCATATCTCCTCCTCTCCATGGTCTCCTCAACCTGCTCCCTACTATCTCTACAGATCACAATGTCATCAGCAAACATCATTGTCCATGGGGACTCCTGTCTAATCTCGTCTGTCAACCTGTTCCTCACCTCTGCAAATAGGAAAGGACTCAGAGCTGATCCTGATGTAATCCCACCTCCACCTTGAATACATCCATCACTCCTACCGCAGACCTCATCACGTTAACACTTCCCTCCTACATATCATGTACAACTCTTACATACTTCTCTGCCACTCCTAACTTCCTCATACAATACCACAGCTCCTCTCGAGGCACCCTGTCATATGCTTTCTCCAGGTCCACAAAGACGCAATGCAACTCCTTCTAACCTTCTCTTTACTTACCCATCAACATCCTCAGAGCAAATATCACACCTGTGGTGCTCTTTCTTGGCATGAAACCATACTGCTGCTCACTAATCATCACCTCCCTTCTTAACCGAGCTTCCACTACTCTTTCCCATAACTTCATGCTGTGGCTCATCAATTTTATCCCCCTGTAGTTACTACAGTCCTGCACATCTCCCTTATTCTTTAATATCGGCACCAGTACACTTCTTCTCCATTCCTCAGGCATCCTCTCACTTCCAAGATTCCATTAAACAATCTGGTTAAAAACTCCATTGCCATCTCTCCTAAACACCTCCATGCTTCCACAGGTATGTCATCTGGACCGACAGCTTTTCCATTCTTCATCCTCTTCATAGCTGTCCTTACTTCTTCCTTGCTAATAGTAATTCTGCTCCTCAACACCACAAAAATGAAAGAGCTTGTTATTGACTTTAGAAAAAACAAAACTGACATCCAGCCACTCATCATTGGCAGGACCTGTGTGGAGAGGGTCCCGGTGTTCAGGTTTCTGGGCATTGAGCTGGAGGATGACCTGACCTGGAGTGCCAGTACCAAGGAGCTGGTGAAGAAGGTGCAGCAAAGACTGTATTTTCTGAGAATTCTCAGAAAGAACCATCTCCCCAAAAATCTGCTCCTTGCCTTTTATCACTGTTCCATCAATTGTGTTCTCACGTAATGACTGTGTGTGTGGTACAGCAGCTGCACCTCCTCAGAAAGGAAAGCACTCCACAGGGTCGTCAGGACAGCGGAGAGAACAATTGGTTGTACCTTCCCCACTCTGGAACAACTCTACACCTCCTGATGCCACAAAAAAGTAATAAAACTTTCACAGGATTCATCACATCCCGGTCATTGCCTCTTCCAGCTTTTGCCAATGAAAACCAGGAAAAACCGCCTTAAAAACAGCTTTCCAAAAGCAATCATGGCCCTGAATTCAGAATAAAACTGCTCCATATCATTCTCCCAATGTGCAATATAGACCTTAGGTCAACCAGTGCTTTTATTAATATTCAGTTTGTTATTATTTTCTCTCTTTTTGTCTTTTAACTCTTAAGCCTCACACTGAGTCGACTGCACCTTCAATTTCGTTGTTCCTTTGTAAAAGTGACAATGACAATAAAGATCTATTTATGTATCTAATTCTTTTTTGTTGAAAAAGTACAATTTATTTCTATAAAACTGGTTGGAAACATTAGGTATTTTCATTATGGTAAAATAATATCGAACTAAAATGAATATACTGTAATGTCAAGATGTGAATCGGCAGGCACAGTTCAGATCGAGCCGTGCCGTAAAGTGCATTTTTTTGTTTTTTTCATTAAGCACATGCGGTGTGTGTCACTAAATGGTTCCTGTTGTCGGCCCGATCCGTGCGTGCGTATTCAAAGGCCATGTCATCAGACACTTTACGGTACTGCCCAATCTGTTTAACACATGCGTGAACACTTTAGGGCATGTTAGGCTTCAAAACGCCTGCGCACACAAATCGGGCAGGCATACACATAGACATATATAGATAGACGCCGCATTCACTGTGTTGCCCAGTTGACACGGTAAGTCAGCGCATACGCCATATTGCGAGTGGCAAAAGTGCCATTTAAACAAATACAGGTAAACGTGGAAACCGGGTTTTCTGTTGAAAAAACAATAACATTTAAAACAGTATAATTTGCATACAAGAGATTTTGGTGAATCGTTTAAATGTAATTATTTATATCCATTTATACACTAATAATGGCAATTATTAAATAATAATAATATATTATTATTATTATTATTATTAAATACTTCCTCCCATATAAGTACATTTCTCGGACAACCTTCACCATCTTCAAAACATTTCTAGACTTTTTCCTGTTGTTATGCAACACAGTACTGAAGTATTGATTAATGCCCTACTCACCTCACGTATAGATTACTGTAACGCTATTCTATCTGGCATCCCACAAACACTTATCCATCTCTTACAACTTCTTCAAAATTCTGCTGCCAGGATAATAACCTGCTGTTCTAAATGCACTGAACATATTACACCTATTCTCTCTCAACTTCACTGGCTCCCTGTTAACTACAGAATACAATACACAATACTGCCCTTAACATTTGAAGCTCTCCACAACCTCACTGATCTCCTACACACTTACACTCCTCTCACTCACTCAGATCCTCATCTGCAGCTCGACTTTCTGTACCGCACATCAAACTCAGTTCTATGAGAGCTCAAGCGTCTCTCATAGTGCTCCTCAACTCTCATATACGTCAGCTCGATTCAATAACACATTTTAAAACTGCCCTCAAAACTTATCTTTTCAAACTGGCATACCAATTGTGAATTTTGCACTGTTACTGCCAGTTATCTTTGTGAAATGATACACTCAATGACAAAAATAAACAATTTTATTGTATACAAATTGGCTTAATAATTACTAAAAACATTTCACTCATTCCTCTCTCAATCTCTTTCACACACACACACGCGCACACACATACAATGTGGTTACTTAAATATATACAGGATAGGATCAAAAATCCTTGAAACATAACTGTCTTACGTAGCTTTTTCTGTGTGTTGCCACTCAGTAATTTGAGAGTATTCAGTCTGGCAATATGGTGCAGCCTTAGTTTGTGGAAGACAGACACAACTAAAGACATGAGCATAAAATGATGGTTGTCAATTTCAAACTGTGTTTCCTCAATGTGCTCCTTGAGAAAAAACACATCATCTGATCCAATCTCAGCCCGAACAAACTGATTGATCAAACATACACTGACAGCTTGTCCTAATGTCGACTGTCGGATAACACGCTCAGCTACTTTGACCACCTTGACTGTACCCTCAGAAGGAATCATCAAACCTCCTTTGTTTTTTAATGTGAGCAAGTGGTAGCTTTGATCATATGATGCCGGAACAACATCTTTTACCAAACTAGCACGGCATACATCACAGGACAGCTTTCTCAAAATCCCATCTAAGGGCTACCTCCCACTGCTTCCTGAGGTGGATTTCTTTGGGAAACTTTCAAAGTTTGAGAAATGCTAACAGCTAACAACAATCTGCATAGTTAGTGACTAAATACGTTTAGGTAAAACGTTGTTTGGAGGCTCACTTGAGCACATAAATGCATAGCTTTGCTATCTTAGCTAAAGTTAAGATTATAAAACGGGTTTTTCTAATGGTCAAATATAACCAAAACAATTGTTCAGCTTTACCTATGAAATCTAATCCCTGTGATCTGGTTTGGAGCGTACAGCGGTTTGTACAATCCCAAGCAGCACATGCGTGAGGCATCTTTATCCATTACTTTACTCCACAGCGGTGCCACTCGCAATATGGTGGTGACGTTGACGTACGATGCTGCTGGTCTATGGGCACGCAGATCGGGTAGCGACAGTGCTGCCCAATCTGTTTGACGCATGCGTGAACACTTTACAGCACGTTAAGTCTTTCAATACACCTTGTCGCTACCCGATCTGCGGTGCCTACCCGATTTGCGCATGCATGCACACGCATGCGCAGAGCTTAACTAGTACGACCCTGTGTCGCTACCCGATCTGCAGTGCCTACCCGATTTGCGCACGCATGCACACGCATGCGCAGAGCTTAACTAGTACGACCCTGCACGATCTGCGTTTTTTTTACTTTGCGACACGAGTCCCCATCCGATTTGTCTCGCGCACGCGCTCTCTGCTTAATTAAAATTCATTTCATGACGCTGCCCGATTTGTTCTGCGCATGTCGAATGTTTTACGACACACGAGAAAAAAAGTTACCACGGGATTTTAATTTCTCAGTCTGCATTAACAAATAGAACTTCCGCCATTCGAGTGAGAAGGAGAAAGAAGAACGCTGTAGAGAATAGGAGCATATTGAATTTTTCTCCTGGCAGAAGAATATTTTTCACTTCTTGAAAAAATGAAGACTTTTCAATTTTACAACGACTTGAAAGAATATCTTTTACGGGAAGAATTTAGCAACAATTTAACGGTCAGAGAGCGAAGTGAAATACGACGTGTGTCGGTGAATTTTATGATTAAAGGTACTGTATATAATGTTTATTGAATGCTTTTCAATTTTTGAGAATACAGTATATACTGTAATATAATCTAGATATATTTAGGATTATCTGACGTTTTGTTTAATAATTGGAATATTACAAAATTTACCGTTTTAAATAGGCTGGTGATTTCAATGAACGCGCATGAATGTTTTCAAATATGCAAAACTTTTAATAAATTGTGTTATTAAAAAAACTGCTCAGGTGGACTTTCCTGTTATTTACTGATTTATACTTGATTAATGGATTAGTAGGTTTTCTCTTTTTGGGAATATGAAAATCTGAACTGCCTAGATGTATCTCAGATCAGGTGTCTAAATTTTACAATTCTTTTAAAGAGAGAAGTAAATTGGTATCCACTAACGAATGTTAAAATGTGTTTTTTCTTATGCAACTCCCCAACATTAGACCACAATATTTTAGTCTGTGTGTGAATCCTCGCAATCCCAGTAACTGCTGTGTTTTTCTCGTTGTATGAGTTTCAATAGAAACAAAACCAGGCTGTTTCATTTGCAAAGTAAAGCACACATTCTTAGGGGTATTATGCTTTGTTACTCGGTAATTGGTGTATGTATGCCTTCACTTATAATGTGATGTGGTCATATTTCAGTTACATGCAAGCAACTTTTGTATTCTGTTCTTTTTTAATTTTGGATAGTCCATCATCCATGCCCTGGCTGCTCTACAGGGTGTATCAGGACAGGAGGCAGAAGACTTATTTCTTGGTGGCCCAGAATACAGTATCAGGTAAAAGTCAAGTCTAGGAATGTTTGAAGTAAGTGTTTAAATATTTCTTGTTTATTATTTTTATATTTTACTTGCGTTAGTGAAGTGGAAGAATTTAACCGAAAGATAGGGCAGCAATTAAAGAAGGAGGGAATGCTGTGATATCTGTTGGAATAGAAGATGATGTTACTGCCCAGTGCTTCCAGAATCCTTCATTTGAGTCTTGGGTCTGAATTTACTGCGTCATTGCCAAGTATTCTGGGGTAATGGATCTTGTTTTGTTTACATTTTGTTTTTCTCCATATTCCAAGCTCATTTACTTCACCTTAGCTTTAATAAACTGGATGGCTGTCTCCTTCACAGTTGATTTTAAAGTACTATACTATTCATTACATAAAAAGCTGTGAACAATTTAGTCCCTTCCAGTATTTGGTACTGTCTCTCCCCCAACACTCCTCAGTGTAATCTTTAATCCACAACCACTAATTAGCTTATGAAAGAACTGGTGAAGCAGCTTGCACATGTATGCCAAAAATATAGAATGCTGGCTATAAATGAAAAACATTTCAAAATACTTTTAAAACTCCATTTTTAAACTTCACCTCTGCTTAATTCCCACTTCTATCAGTTTATGATTTACTTCTGGTTTATGAATGGAACTGCATACACTTTGAAAGATTTACACCAGATAATAACAATTGTTTTTTTTGCCATTTTCTTTTTTTTGTCCAGTGATGCCCTTTGCCTTGCACCCTGGTCAAGTCTTGTGCCACTGACTGTGGTGCTGAAGAGAGAAGATTTCTGAAGACCCTCTTGAAGTGGAGCTGCAATTGGATTAACACCACAACAGTATGCTGGCTGAGAATGTCCACAGGGGCCTGGGGAGGCTGTGACCTTGTGACCTGAGACGTTGTTTTGTCAATCATCCTGACCAACTGGACCTTCTTGTGTTCTTCAACAGGGCCATCTGACCAGCAGATATATTTAAGGAGAAGGACCTTTCAATTTTCCTCTTGTGTACTTTTTAATTGTATATATATTTTTTCGTTTTCATAAAGTTATATATATTTGTTAAGCAGTTTAGCAGTTTGGGCTTTATTAGTATTAAAATATGTTAGAAGTTATCTGTGGAATAATTTTAATAATCAAAATAGCAAAACAATGTAACTTTAAATTTTCTGTGCTCTGGGTAAATTATGTTAAAGCTATGTGGTGATTTTTTTTACTTCTTTGGGTTTTTTTGTACATTTGACAAATGTTTTTTTTAGGTGCATTGTTCTCACATTGTTCACTTTTGTTGTTCTCATAACATTTATTCAGTAAAATTTGCATGAAAAGTGTGTTTCCTTTTTCATTATTCAGTTATTAACTCACAGTTAAGACACTATATGGGTGAATAAAAGCCATTTAAATTTGAGTACACGACGAGCAATAGTATCACAGAAGATGGTGCTGGGGTTGTGCTTTATGTGGGTTAGACATGAAATGAAGATTTCTTTTTCTTTAAAAAGACTGTTTATGCAATCCACTAGTATCACCGCAACAAAATTTTGTAAACCATGATGCCCTATGACATGTGTATTTCATTAATAATAATATGTAAAGTTATTTTTAAAGAGTTTTTCCAGGGATGAAAAGTGCATCAACAGTTCATTTTTACATATATACACACTTATTTTGACTAACTGCATGAAAGCCTGGTACAACAGCTGCACCAAACCTGCCAAAAAAGCCCTGTAGTGGATCATAAAAACATCACAAGACGTTCAATGGAACTGAACTGCCATCACTTGATCATCGATACAAGATTCCCTGTGTAAGAAGAGCTAAAAACATCATCAAGGAGAACACTCATCTTGGACCGAACTTGTCTGAGCTTCTCCCATCTGGCAGGCATTTCAGATATATAAATGCAAAGAATTATTATTATTATCAATCTGTATGCTACAAATAGACAAAAAAACAAACTTTTTTCAAACTGCTATAAACTTATTGAACTCGTATATCTCCTCAATCTGAAATCGTTTTCATTGATCATGTACAATTACTGTAATGTAGGTAATCTATACTGCTGTGCATATATGCAATAATAATCCATCCTGGTTACTTTAACATTATATATGGCATCTTGCCAATATTTTGAACATATTTAGTATGATTACTCAGTTTTTAGTTCATAGTTTATTTATTGTATTGTTATATATCTGAACTATTTCACATTGGAATTTAAATGCAACGTGAAGTTGACACGAGTAATTTCGTTGCGTTACTCAATGTCAATAAAGTACTTGAATACATCTATTTTTAAAACTGTCATTTATTTTTTATATGTAGACTATAATAACATATGCAATGGTTAAATACTTCTTTGTACAACGGGAACTGAAAAAAGAAGTGCTATGTAAACTAAACGAAGCGATCTCAGTGATAAACAATTAACGTGGTATGACAAGCTTAATTCAGCCGTGAAAACAGAATGTACAATGAATATTTAATATTATCATTATGGTCAACTACTACGGCATTTAAACGAAAATACTGTACTGCCCGTTGTGTATCGACATGCGCAGTTGAGAGCGAAATGTTTAGTATATATATATATATATATATATATATATATATATTTTTTTTTTTTTTTTTTTTTTTTTATTAAGCGCATGCGGAGTGTGTTATTGCATACGTATTGAACGAAAACGTCATCGCTCACTTTACGGTGCTGCCCAATCGGTTTAACGCATGCGTGAACACTTTACGGCATGCTAGGCTTTCAATACGCCTGCGCGCGCAAATCTGGTAGGCATGCAGATCGGGTAGCGACAACGCCTGCGCGCGCAAATCTGGTAGGCACGCTGATCGGGTAGCGACAGGCACGCAGATCGGGTAGCGACATGTGTTATTGCATACGTATTGAACGAATACGTCATTGCTCACTTTACGGTGCGGCCCAATCTCTTTAACGCATGCGTGAACACTTTACGGCATGCTGGGCTTTCAATATGCCTGCGCGCGCAAAGCTGGTAGGCACGCAGATCGGGTAGCGACAGCATCGAGTAGGCACGCAGATCGTTTAGCTACAGGCATAACCATACAATCTAACTGGCTGTATATAAGAGATGTGGAGTATTGCTGGCAATCGTGTGACTGATTGAAGGTGTCCTGCTTCGCGGAGAAGCAATTCATCGAAAGGCAAACGGTAGGCACTTGTATGCTATGAGCATTCGAAAAGGGCAGAAGTGGTGCCGGAGATCTGTTTTGTAGTAATCGAATACCAGGTTAACGACTTCATAATCTCTGTTGTGTGTTTTTGTCTCTGCATACTAGGGTGTTGTACCGTGTTAGCCATTATGAATGTAGAGAAAAGCCAAGCAAAATGACACCTTTTATTGGCTAACTAGAAAGATTACAATATGCAAGCTTTCGAGGCAACTCAGGCCCCTTCTTCAGGCAAGATGTGCTAACTAGAAAGATTACAATATGCAAGCTTTCGAGGCAACTCAGGCCCCTTCTTCAGGCAAAATGTAGATTACATCTTGCCTGAAGAAGGGGCCTGAGTTGCCTCGAAAGCTTGCATATTGTAATCTTTCTAGTTAGCCAATAAAAGGTGTCATTTTGCTTGGCTTGTCTCTGCATAGTATTTCGTTCGGATGGCCACGGAGTAGGAGCCCATCCGTAGTTAGAGGGTGCAAAACAGCGAGAACACCGAGGCGTGTGCTGTTTTTACGAGTCTCTCTTTTTAACGAGTCTGAAGGTCCACATAAATTTTGCCCGATTTCGAGTATGCAATCCGTAGATGGCGTTGTTTACCTATTATTTAAAATTTTATCTGAATATTGTAAATCGACACATCCTCCTTAGTTCAAATGGTTTTGAGTTTTACACCTTTTTTGACTGTAAAACACACGTGTCCTAGTATATATATTTACTGAACTAGAAGAAATGCTGCTGCCGACTTTAACCGTGTTTTTTTGAGAAGACTATAGAATGGCTGTCTGAGCAGAACGTGACATGGATTTACTTTCCCTTTTTACACTGTCTTAGCAATTAAAACATTTAGGTATGAAAATACGTGTGTCTTAATGGATATATTCTAAGTCAGAAGTCATTTTCCTATGGAATTTTAATTGTGGCACTCGGAACACGGCATGTGTGAATCGATTGTCAACCTACAGCAGGTTCTGCTCGGTTATTATGAACTCTTCTGTTACACTTTATCAGAATTATAATGCAGATAATTGTGACGTCCTCATGATGCTGCAGTATATGATGGTGGAGTGGTATTATCAGCTACAAAGTTTCCGTGTACATACATTTTGAGAAGAATTGAATTATTTAGACGTTTTCTAGTGAGTCAGGGTCTTGCATGTTTTTCAATGATGTTTAGTGTTTTAGACTTGGCTATCTCTTTTTTTTTTGTTTGGACATTGTGGCTTTCCCAGCCCAATTGCAAAATCAATCTGGCAACGTGCCTTGCAAATTTCTGACTCGGGCATCAAATTGAGAGAGTGGTTCTAAAAGTAATTAGGCAAGATTAGATAAACTTTATTAATCCCAAGGAGAATTTTAGATACATACAGCAGCAGAAACACAGAAAACAAAAGATACAGACTCGCAGGAGAAACAATACAATTAAGCAATCTAGAAATAAATAATGATTGTATATTGTTCTGAAATTGCAATATGAAATTGGAGTATCTGCATTTAGTTTGGGATGTTTGGAGAAAGCACTGAATTGTCTGATAGCAGCGAGCAGAAAAGATGCTTATTAGTAGACTGCGGTAGAATGAGCCCGTGCCTAAAATTGCTTACGGAGAGTGCCTCCTGCAGCAAATGGAGGAGATTTTTCATCAGCGCATCCAATTTTGCCACCTTTCTCTTTTCCATGGTAGCTTCTAGTGTGTCCAAGGAGCGAGCTTTTCTGATAAGTTTGTAGAGGCATTGTGTATCATTTGAGCTCAAGTTGCTTCCCCAGGACACCACAACATAGGAGAAGATACTGGCTACTACTGATTTATAGAACATTTCCAGCAGCTTGCTACATACATCAACAGACCTAAGTCTTTGTAGAAAGTATAGTCTGCCTTTGCCCTTCTTGTAACATGCCTATATTTTGTCAGACCAACCCAGTTTGCTCTTTATATGAACCCCTAGGTGCTTGTAGCTGTGCACCTCTTCCATGTCCACCGAAAAATGGGGAGTGGCCTCAGAGACTCTTTATTGCACTGGAAATCCACAACAAGCTCTTTTGTCTTGCTGATTTTGGGTTGTAGGTGGTTTTCCCTGCACCACAAAATGAAGTTCTCCACAAGTCTCCTGTGCTGTGACTCATCTACTATTATTACTGCAGCCTATGATGGAGGAACAATCTGAAAATATTTGTAGGTTGTAAGTGGGAAGTCCTTGAACCTCACAAACTGCTGTCTGTTGGTAAAGAAGTCCATGATCCAGGTGATTGTGGGGGCATCAAATGCAAGGCCTTAAGCTTTTCCCCCAGTCTTTGAGGTAGAATGGTGTTAAAGGAATTGGACAAAACAATGATTATTATCCTGACTATGGTGCTGGCCTTGTTTGAGTAGGCTCTGTGGAGCATATAGATCACAGGGTCTTCCACACCTGTATGTGTCTGATTATTTTTAGGAACAGCTTCATGATTTGTGATGTAAGAGCAACTGGTCTGAAGTGCTTAGGATCACTGTTATGCCCTTTCTTTGGTGCTGGGACCACACAGTTGTGAAGGTTCCCTAGCTGTGGAGGTTTTTCACAGCTAGGGAACCTACTAGAAACATTGAATCTCTCGGAAAGGGAGAACAGATACTGTAGGACCCCACATATGTGGCTACCACAAGTTTTCAGCTCTCTGCTGTTGATTCCTTCCAGCCTTGAAGCTTTATTAATGCAGAGTTTTCCCAGCCCTCTCCTCACTTGAGCAGCAGAGACAAACAGCTCAGGAAGTGGAAGTGGGCTGGGGACCATAAGTGTGATGTCATTGTAGGAGAAGGTTGTGCAGAGTACAGATAGCAGTTGGCAATCTGGAAACTCTTGAGCTTGGTCTCAGAGGCTAGCAGTTTTGGGGGAGGGTTGGATGGACAAGGCAGAGTCAAACCTGTTGAAAAATTGGTTCACTTTATTAGTTCTGTTCCTGTAACTTTTTTCTGCATGTTTTTAGGCCTGCTGGTAACCAGTTGTAGTCCTCATCCTGTTCCACACTTTCTTCACGTTGTTCTGCTGTAACATGTTCTCAAGTTTGTCTCTGTAGCAGGTGTTCCTTTCACAGAGCTGCTTCCTCACTTCTGACTGCACTCATTTGATTTCCTTATTTTCTCCAGACCTGAAGGCCCTATTGTTCTTATTCAGGAGAGCTTTCAAGTCTTTTGTGATCCATGATTTGTTGTTGGGGAAAATGGCACCCAGTGTCTTTGTGGGAACTGTGTTACTCATACAAAACTTGATGTAGTCTTTGAAACAGTGGCTAAATCCCTCAATGTCCCTCAGACATTTACATTAACTTGTTTAAAACTCACTTTCTAACCCCTCCACAGATTTTATACTAACAAACTATAAATGTGGCATATTGTTTTTGACATCTACTTTTGTGAAGGGCAAAAGTCATTTTTTCCAACAGTGTTCCCAGACCTCAGAGTATTTCACTTTTTATTGACCATATCACTGTTCCAGTAGGTCACAACTTTGTTATTTGGGTAGCATTGCCTTAAAATTGTTTAACTTGATCCAAACATTTTTGGATTGCCTTCCACAAGCTTCTTACAATAAGTTGCTGGAAATGTAGCCCATTCCTCCAGACAGATCTGGTGTAATTGGGGCAGGTTCATAGACCTCCTTGCTTGCACACACTTTTTCAGTTATGCCCACAAATCTTCAATCGGATTGAGGTCAGAGCTTTGTGATGACCAATCCAGTACCTTGACCTTTTTGATCTTTAGTCATTTTTCCAGAACTTTGTTAAGGTCTGCTTGGAGTTATTGTCCATTTGGAAGGCCCATTTGTGACTGAGCTTCAACTTCCTTGATGAGCTCTTTGAGATGTTGCTGCAGTACATCTCATTCATTTTCCTTCCTCATGATGTCACCTGTTTTGTGGAGTGCACCATTCTCTCCTGCAGCATAGCACCCCTATAACATGATGCTCCCACCCCCATGATTGATGGTTAGGATGGTGTTCTTTAGTTTGCAGACCTTTCTTGGATACATCCTTTTTTCAACAGTAATTCGGGTGGTGGAAGACCGGCCGTTGTTAACGGTTGTAGATATTCTACAGGATATTGAAAGCTGATGTTTTCATCTTCCGCACGATCACCACCAACTGTTTCAGCATAGTCTATTGATACTCATTTAACCAATTTGCAGTGTAACTGATTGACAATTTCAAGTTAATTTGTTTGACTTAGTTTCTTGGTGCTAGGATTACCTGTGTATTCATTTCTTCTGTTGATAACCCTTTGGGATGAAATTCTTCAATAAGATTTGGAATAATATGTCTTCTTTAATTGGGAACTTAAAGTGAGGAAAATGTAAAAATTTATAAGAGCTGAGAGAGCAGGATCTGTGTCTGTCAAAAGCATTCACACGAATGAGAGGTGAGAGGACCGTGTGTGTGGTTGAATATAGTTGAGAAGAGGGTGGGACTTGGAAAAAAATCTCATGGCAAAGGTCTCGTTTCGTGGGACTTGGAAAAATCACTTGGAAATAGTCTTGTCTCAGGATTTTTTTATATAATGAGGATATATATATAATTTATATTTTTGTGTAGTATTCTTTCAAGTTGTTACTTACTTACTGGCTCCCAGATAAGCTTATGGTTGATGTTAAAATCCTTCTTCTTGCATAGAAACTGTTAGATAGACAAGGCCCTGCTTATCTACAGTATCTGCACTCACCATTTCATACAAACTGGAGTACACCTTACAATGTCAAGATCTCAGACCTTTAAGGATTCTAAGCATTAATAAAGGAACAGTGGGAGGCTGCACTCTGCATGATCTGCCACCTTTTATAAAAGACTCTCATTCAGTTTGGCTGAAAACCTACTGCTTCAGCAGACTCTTATTATTAATAACCAGTAACAGCGCACTACACGATAACGTGCAGTGAATACACTTGACTTGAGCATTCCTAGTTTTCATACTTTTTCTCTGTACGTTTATCATTCGTTTCCTTGGAGGTTGGTGCGCTTGCTGCTTCCTGAGCAGCTCTTCTTTTTTCCACTCTAGCAGCCCGCTTCTTCTCTTCTTTCGTCGGCATCTTTTCAAGTTAAAACTAATTAAGTCATTATATATGTTGCAATTACTTTTCCTTAATTTTTCACTTAAGCTGACACTTAAGTGTTTAATCTGCCTCAAGAATGATTTAAAATATGAAGAGGTAAGGGAAGTGACGGCGAAGATTGTAAGAATGAGAACGGCGCACATACACATGTGCCGCATGTCTGTCCTGCTGGCCGCTGCCGAGAGTTGATTCTACAATATAATAAAATAAAAAGAGGAATACGCTTGGAGGTAATCATCACCACGAAAGTGGACAGTAGATGTCACGTACTATGTGTGTACCAAATTTCAGGTCAATTAGTTAAACAGTTTACGAGCTACAGGTGATATAAAATCCTGGACAGACCAATGAACAGCCACAATAGCATATTATATAAGAAGATAAGTTCTGCCCAGATATTATTATATCTGTTCTTATAGCACTCCTTTTTGTTTGTCAATTTTATATTTCTGTACAAATAACTATCATGAACTGTTAATGTCTCTTTTCAATTACTTTTCTCTTCTCTGTATCATGATATAGTCCTTGATGCTATTGCTATGCTGTCAAGTTATTTTCTCGTGCATTGGAAAGACAAAAAAAATACTTAGTAGCCTTGGAATACAAGAATAAAAGGAATCAATCTTCTTTGACTTCCCAGTAGCATAGAATGCCCTTGGATCAGTTGGCTGAAGTCTCCAGAGCTGTGTCTGTGTTGGACATTGTTTATATGTCTACATTATAACTGACTAGACCGCCACATGTTTATTTTCAGTAGCCATTCAGCTGACTGGAGATTTTAGTTTCCTCTCGTCAGTCGAAGTGTCACATTTCAATACTAATGTCAGTGCATATGTTGTTAAGATCAGTATGTCAAACATCTTGAAATTTCTTTTTTTATTTTTACTGTGTGTTTAACCCAGTCTTTATTTTGGTGAATCCATACTGTAAATTGTAAAATTTACACTCTCAGTAAATTTGTTGCATTGCATTTGTTGCATTATTGGTTAAGAGAGCTATTCAAAAATAAGTTGAATTAAAGAGCAATCAGGAACATTTATTGGCGAATGATAAACAGTGCAGGATTGGTTGATAACACAAGGTAAAAGCAATGTGCATTCTGACAGATCTTTGTAGATGGATCAGTAAAAAGATAAGAAAAGGCTTTACAACCCCTCTATGAGAAAAAAAAAATTTTTTTTACTAGAATGCCTCATATTGTTATTCATCTAAAAGTCAGCCCTCTAAAACTAAATGTGGACTAATGTGAGCAGTCTGTGAACTATGAGGAACAGTTAAAGAATGTTATTAAATGTGTTTAGTTCTTTTTGATGCAATCTTGAATTCATTTTACTATCTTCTCTTTACAGGGAAAAAGAGAACCTTTTATTTCCGGTAACGTCTATAAAATGAAGGCAAGTGTCCATCTATCTGGGAGCTTCTAGAGGTGGAATATAAATGGGAATAAACTGACTCAGAAGAGACAAGTAATGTGTGATGTGCTATGCAGATCACTGTTGCCGTTTCAGAGTGGATCCTTCTAGAATCATTGTGTCCGAGTGAAAACCAAACCATTGGATTCTGACATAAAGGACATTGACAAGGCATTATGTTCATTATGTTTTGCAAAAGGTAATATGTGAAAATAATTGTAAAAGACAATCAACGTAACTTCAGACTTCAGATTGCTGTGCTGTGTTGCTTCACAATTTGTTTTTTCATTGGGTGCTGCTTTGTCCACTTTATAAGTTTAACTTTACTGGCACACGGAAAGAACCAGAAAACGGGAGCACCTCTCAAAAACTGTAACAATAAGCTGCTCAACAGAAGGCTAGTAACCAACTGCATTGGCCAATTGGAGTGAAGGACACGGCTTATGTTTATGTGATTGGTGGGTGTAATTTATATAAAGTAGACTGGCAGAGACCTTTCAACCTGAAGTTCACCCATCTGTAACCTGAAAAATTGCTTGCTTCTCTAAGTGTTGTGATTTGAAGAAGATCTTGTAGTTCTCTGAGGTGCATCAGCAAAAAATTTTGAAAGCCAGAATCTCATCCTCCTGCAGCACTCACTAGAAGTGTTGCCTATTCTAAGTAAAGACCTGCTTACTTAGTATACTTAGTCATTTTCTTTCATGGTAGGGGAATTGGATTGGAATGCTGAGGGAAGGCCTTCAATAAACAAAACTACAACATTTGGGTGCAAGCACCCCTTGTACAATACAAGGAAGGGAGAATCTCTGACTGCACAGGAGTCTCCTTTCTTTGTATGACATGGAAAACAATAAGAGTGTGCACATTAAGGAAGAAGACTGTGAATGGGAATGCATGCAACATCAGATGAATATTTATAGCATTGAGGAAGAGAAAGATCATAAATTGGGACTAATAAACATTAAAAGAGAATCTGAGCCAACATCAGATACAAGTGACTTGCAGCTAAATACAATTGTAAACCATGTCAAGGCAGAAGACTTCAAATCAGAGGCTGTCTGTCCACTTGTGTGTCCAGAAGAAGAGCTAACTGGAACAGACTTCACAAAAAGTAGATCTCACTCCTTCCAGAATGATTATGTCCAAGTGAAAACCGAACCTTTGGATTCTGACATAAAGGAGACAGAGAGTGCATCATGTTCAGCGCATTCTAGAGAAGGTAAGAGATAAAAATAATTGTTAAAAAAATCAATGTGGAGCTCAGTGTGATCTACCAACAGGGTCTCTCTCTGTCTTTCTCACAATTTAGAAATCTGAGCTAATTTTTATTCATGAACTCCAAACTAAACACCAAACTTGTTTTAATTAGCTCTTTTAGATGCCATAGATATCTTTTAAACTGAGCAACTCATTTTTAAAAACCATAATGTATTATTTTTGAATTCCCTGAAATACTGTGCAGTGACCACAGTGCCACAGTTTACCAGGTTTACACAAGTAAAAGTACAAGCATGAATGTTAGCTGATTCCCAGGATTAACATTACCCTAAGGAGTTTATTGCCGGAGGTATATTATAATCCTACTCGACCCTATAGTACTATTCAGCAACTCACACAACTAAAAGAAATGTCCCAGAGCTCCAAAAGGATCTTAAGTTTGAGAGATGGTTATTCTACCAAGCCTTGATTAACTCATTTGTTTAACAGCAAATACTATAGATACTGTAAATGATCTGTGAAACTACCAACAGTTGTATTAAGTAATGAGAGATCAATCTCAGGAGTAAAGACTATATTCTCCATATAAATGCACAATAGCACAATTAGCAAATTGACTTGGGGACTCTCGATAACATCTCAAAAAAGCTTCTTTAACCTCTGGGGTTCTTCTTTTATTATTGGATAAGTCAATGCTGGAAATGTCTATGTTATTAGCCTTGATTTACATGGGCAGTGGTCACGTCTCCGACATGACGCTGGTACGAGCTTATTGCTGCCCCTACCTTGTTATAGATCAAATACAGAGCAATAATAACACCTCAACAGAGGCCATGGGCCACTGCCTATGCGAACTTCCCCTGAAAAGTCCACACTACCTTAACTGCTCTCCTTCTGAGGATTACCAGATAAACTACCTTTGAAAGGACCACACACATCTAAAACATTATCAATATGGCCTAAACTGGCTCCCTCCGCTTCAATACTTCAGCATGGGCCAGACGGACACCTGCATTCTTGGGCTTTTTCATTGTTACACCTGAGCGGGACCTTAATGAACATTTATGACGTACTCCAACAAACGTCAGGAGGTTCTCCTTTGTGTTGTCCAGTTTATGTTTGTATTTTCATACTCGTACATCGTCAGGTCTGCCATTTATGTGAAAACATTGCACGTGAGCTGTATTCACTTATAGATCACTCCATCCACAATGTGCCATCTTGCATGTTCTCCTTTTCCCACGTAAAACTGATAGCTTTAATGGTAGATCTTGACACTTGACACACATTGTGCCGAACTGCATCATGTGTTACAAGTAAGAACAGACATACTCTTGGATGAGCAGTTATTAATATATTGATGCCCTTTCACATAGTGAAGGTCAAACACCCAACAATTCTGGAATCAAATTTGTTTTTGTTTATGTAAATAATAAATCTGCTGTATATACTAGATACCTTTGCCTATTTGGAGAAAGATCACACTCGATTGACAGGGAAACAGAGTGTGACTGCTGTTGTGATCTGTTAGCTTTTTAAAAGCAATGTTAGAAAAGTCAGTGCTGTCGATCTATTTACATTACCATTCACAATGATGGAAGTGGGCATTTCCAACAGTAAGTAATAATATCTGAATCAAGACCCCTTGTGAAATCACTCCACAGAGAAGCACAATTTAAGCAAAGAAAAACATCCTTGTTTCTTGTCACTTGGTGTATTATCTCTATTGCCTCCACTGTTGAAAAATGTCTCCCAACCATGTTGTCTTAGAAATTGCAAGATTGTGGGATGGCCACTACTGATTATGTTGTAAACAATTAATCTGATGAAGTTTTTTATTGACTAGTCTGACAAATGTTATCCACTTCATTTAATGCTTGCTATATTTGAAAGTCATCTAAGCAGTTTGTTTTTTTTTGGTTATGAGAGGGGAGATGCTTGTGAAAGGTATATTTAGAATTGCAAGTGAACTTTAAACAAAATGATCACACATTCGTTAAAAAATAATATTCTTGAGACCACATGTGGATTTTTGATTTAGAAGATGTAAATACATTTGTAAGGGTATTTTGTGTAATTCCAATATGTTTGCCTCAGCCATGTATATTTGACATAATGTGGCTTTATAATATTGCAAAGTATAAATGATACCACCTGAAAGCTTGTTTCACGGGATGGCGGTTCAAATCTCTTAAAGAGTGGATGAAAGTAAAGCTGATGTACTATAATACATTTGAAGCTGTGGTGTATTTAACACCTGGATGCGGAAGATAGATGGTCATTTCCAAAGGGTGGGATTGGACCAAGTGTTTGCCTGGGGGTTTTCCAACCAGGATCCCAAGCTATTTCATTGTGTAATGGGTGCAGCAAAATAAGGGATAAGGCTGAAATTTCTATACTACTTTATAATAAATTGTCTTCTTTTTTTGTCAGTGAATTAGTGTCGGATGAAGTTGCTTTTAAGAAAACTGAGCAATCCTTTACCCAAATAATTTTTATTGTCTGCTGCAACATTAATTGTTAGTTTATCGCTTAATTTTTGTATGCGTCCATAACCCGCTGAAAGCTTCCAAAATCATCATCTGAACCTCCATCTTTTGAAACAGTGGTGACGTCAGTTCCGACGACTCACTTGCTGAGAATAGCCGAAACCTTCCAAAAGTAATTTTCCGAACTCAGTCCTGAAACTGCAGTGACGTCACATCTGTCCTGCAACTGTAGCCCTAGATCTGTGGTGACATATGTTGCTGTGGTTCTGCAAGTTTATATTATTGTAAATATCTGTTAAATGGAGAATATGATACTCCATTCGAAGTAAAGTTAACACGTGCATTTTACAGACTACTCAATTGTATTTAGCCAGCTACTGTATTTATCTATGCTACCCAAAGAAATACCATGGCTCCAACTTTCATCTCAACCCTTCTCCCTTACATGAATTTCTCAAGTCAATCAGTTTCACATCAGCACAAGAGCAACTGTCTGATGACTAAGTGAGTTGAAGTGAATTATTTATGGTACTCTCTTGTCCTGATTATAGTTTTTGTTTTTATACCATTTCACCTTTAGGTTTCCATGCATAGAACTAGTTCTGCTGTAATATCATCTGTTTTTTACATAATAAATAAACAACATTCTTGTTAATTTTTGCTATTGAAAAAATACTCGCACAGAGGAGACATCTTGGTGATATTTATAGGGGCTGTCCTTTGTTGGGGCTTGTTTAGTCGATTAATAAAAATGATTACATTAATTTTTTGGCCAATAAGTCAATTATACTCAAACAATCCCAACACTGCTTCAAGACTGAAAGAAGTTTGTAGGTATTGTGATGTAGTAGTTAAGACTTTGGACTTCGAACCCTGATGTTGTGCCTTCAAATCCCACTACTGACACTGGGCGACCATGAGCAAATCACCTGACCAGCTTGTGCTCCAATTGGAAAACCAAAAAGAAATGTAACCAATTGTATCATAAATGTTATAAGATGCCTTGGGTAAAGGTGTCAGCCAAATAAGTAAATGTAAACGTGGCATACAGATTCTTCATTCCTCCAATAAGAACTTGCACTTGGGAAATAATAACACCATTGATCATTTGTACAGTTTGGAACTGCCAAAGATTAATGCCCACTGCTCTGATTGGCTTTTACCACAGGCAGTGGTGTGTTGGTAAACTAGCGTGATTGGCTGTGATGTACATCCTCCGATTGGCAAATATGGACAGTTATATTAAACAGATTTTATGGTATAAACTGTCTTTTTTTGCCTTTTTTAATTACGTTTACACATTGCTTAGCCGATGAAAATATTGTGTCAACAAAATCTCCTAAGTTCTCTGCTAAGGTTGCTTCCTGTAGTACAGTGTCTCCCATTTTGTATTTTTAATTGATGTTTCTGTTCCCAACATGTAGCAGTGTGCACTTTACTACAGTAAACTGAATTTCCTCTTTGTCTTCTGTTGGTTAACCAAGTTGAGATCCCTACAGCATCTAGTTTTAGAATTAGTCTTGGGTGTGGGACTTTATCAAAGGATTTTTGAAAATGCAAGTAACTGTTGTCTTATGTTTTGTTTTTGTAAACTATTCCAGTTTTGCTGGATCTCCCATGCTGTCACTTATAATAAGGATTATTAAAATAATATATATTTTTCTTATGTTTGCATATTGCAGAAGTAAGACTTTTTGTTCTGTAATTACTTGCACCAATTCTTGAAAATGCAAGTAACTGTCTTCATGTTTTGTTTTTGTAAACTATTCCAGTTCCAGTTTGGCTGGATCTCCCTCTTATAAACACATGCTGGCACTTGTATAGTATATTATTTTAATAATCCTTGTTATGTTTTTCTTAGGGCGGCACGGTGGCGCAGTGGGTAGCGCTGCTGCCTCGCAGTTGGGAGATCTGGAGACCTGGGTTCGATTCCCGGGTCCTCCCTGCGTGGAGTTTGCTTGTTCTCCCCGTGTATGCGTGGGTTTCGTCCGGGCGCTCCGGTTTCCTCCCACATTCCAAAGACATGCAGGTTAGGTGGATTGGCGATTCTAAATTGGCCCTAGTGTGTGGGTGTGTTTGTGTGTGTCCTGCGGTGGGTTGGCACCCTGCCCAGGATTGTTTCCTGCCTTGTGCCCTGTGTTGTCTGGGATTGGCTCCAGCAGACCCCCGTGACCCTGTGTTCGGATTCAGCGGGTTGGAAAATGGATGGATGGATGTTTTTCTTATTTTTGCATATTGCATAAGTAAGTCTTTTTGGTCTGTAAATACATGGACCAATTTTGTTTTCCTTCTTAATGACTGAAGTCACATTTGCAACTTTCCAGTCCTCTGGTAATTCTCTTTTCCTAAGTAACTGTTCAAATATTCTTAATAAGGGTTTATAAATTACAATTACTACTACTCTGGGAAATACAATTAAAGGGTTTGCTCAGTTAGTACACACAGGTTACATGCAATTTCATAGAAAGTAACATCACCTTTAAGACACAAATACAATATTCCATTTTTTTCCTTCTCAATGCACATTTTGTGTTAACATGTGTATGCATGTTTGTTTTTTTTTTTTTTTTTTTTAGCACAGTGGTAAACCAGTTTTTATGCAATATGTAGTGGGAAAATAATTACATCTGGAACTGGATTAACTGGTCACCCACTCTTTCTGAACTTAATGTTTATTTGAAACTGTACATTTTTTATTTCTACAGATTTACAAGAAAGGCGGACCGTCTCTCAGTCTTCATTTTGTGAGGCCTCTCTTCACTGTAGACCACAGCAAAATGAAAATGTGGAAAAACTGACATCAGAATCAGAGATTTTGACACCAGCCTCAGTGACTTCTAGTTCTCTCGGTGTTGTGAAATTAACATGGGTAAGAATAATCCACACTAAACAACAGGCGCACAATTCAAATTCAGGAGCTCTGTATGTTTGCCAAAAGCAGACAAAAACATTTAAAGAAAAATCGAGATCCGAACTTCACAGGGGTAACACACAACAGAAGCCATGCTGTTCTGAATGTGGAAAACAATTCTTTAGCAAAAACAGCCTTGAAAGACACAAACGAATACACACTGGAGAGAAGCCATATTGCTGTAATGAATGTGGGAAACAATTTAACACCAGTGGTCATCTTATTCTCCACACAAGAATTCACACAGGAGAGAAGCCATATTGCTGTTCTGACTGTGGCAAAAAATTCTCAAGTAGTACTTCTCTTCGGATTCATTCAAGAATGCACACGGGAGAAAAGCCATATTGCTGTTCTGAGTGTGGTAAACGATTCTCTACTATTAGTAGTTTTCAGAGACATAAAAGAATTCATAGTGGGGAGAGGCCTTATCATTGTTTGGAATGTAACAAAGAATTTTCTGATTTAAGCAACCTTAAGAGTCATGCAAGAATTCACACCGGAGAGAAGCTAAATCACACTTCTCAATGTAGCAAACAAGTTTCTGACAATCTGCAATCTTTATAATAATACAAGAACTCACAAAGGAGAATTGTCATATAACTGTTCAGAGTGTGGCAAAGGAATTAGCACAAATGGCAAGCTTCAGATCCATTTAAAAATACACACTGGACAGAGGCCATAGTGCTGTTCTGACTGTTGAAAACAATTCTCTAGGAGTGGCAGATTTCAAAAATATGAAAGATTTCATATTGGAGAAAGGCCATATTGTTGTTTGGACACTAGCAAACATTTCTTTAATACAAGCAATCGTCAGATTCATACAATAATTTACACAAGAGAAATGTTATACTGCTGTTTTGAATATGGCAAAGGATTTAGCACAAATGGCAGGCTTCAAGTCCACTTAAGAATACACAATGGAGAGAAACTGTATTGCTGTTCTGACTGTGGCATAATATTCTCAAGGAGTAGTACTCTTCAGGTTCATTCAAGAGTACACATTGGAGAGAAGCCATATTGCTGTTCTGAGTGTGGTAAACAATTCTGTACGAGTAGTGGCAGTGAAAGTAAAACAACTGTCTTTGCTCAGCTTACTGCACTCTGTCTTATGACAGACACCTAAATAAATAACCTGCCATTATAGCAAAACGGCTTTGTCAGCTATTAACCCTTAGTAGCTTGCAAGCAGTTAATTTTTCTTTCACAGTTCCTCCATTTATTTTTATTTTTTTAAACTGTCCGTGGAAAAGTTAAAGCATTGGGTGTCGTTTATCTGATCAGCACCCTCGGGGACCGGAGATATAAGAAGAAATTGATGTGCCACAAAATGAGTGAAAAGGGAACGGACACAGGGAAGTACACAACAAAGGAGTAGACCAACAATAAGAAGGATATTGCGTACCATAATAGCGACCTGAGTAAGGGACACTTTCCAGTTGAAAAATAGCGAATGAAACCAGTCAAAAATTGACGTATGTGCAGTTGTTACATGATCAATAAATTCTTTTTGGGGCTGCTTTAGCTTGTTAAGGGCCATCGTAAAAGTCCCATTAGGAGCAGTATTATTAGGAATAAAAGTGCAACATTTCTCCCCAAACATGACACATACTCCCCCCTTTTCGGTAAGGAGCATGTCTAAAGCAATGTGATTTTCCCAAGCTATTTTAGATGTGGCATCCAGCTGACTTGCTAGGGTGGTATGCGTTTCAATTGTAAAATTAATGAATCGTTGTTGAGTATAATACAGATAATTAATCCATTCTGTATTTTTAGTAATGTAGTACCAGGTATTATGGATGAAAAAAAAAACTGAAGTCTCATCTAAAGCTTTAAAATGATGAGGAAAGCCCTTAGGTTGCCTGATAGAACTGAACCAGATTCTGGAGTCTGAGTCAGAAGGGAGAGAAGGAAGGGAAAGAGAACGAATGTACCGGTGTGAATAAGTATGATTTGGTAATATAAAAAAGGCATAGAGAGCATAACTCTTGCACATAGTCCAGTCCAATTATGAGGCAGCTATCCCCGTAATGTGGGACCATCTGGTTTGGGTCCACAAATCCAGAAAATATCTGCCAACTTGCGACGCCAAAGAGGACTATTTCATTTATGTTAGGTAGAATGCCCAGAGGGGACTGGGCGGTCTCGTGGCCTGGAACCCCTACAGATTTTATTTTTTTCTCCTGTTTTCTGGAGTTTTGTTTGTTTTTTCTGTCCACCCTGGCCATCGGACCTTACTCCTTTTCTATGCTAACTAATGTTGTCTTATTTTAATTTCTCATTTTGTCTTTTATTTTTCTTTTCTTCATTATGTAAAGCATTTTGAGCTACTTTTTGTATGAAAATATGCTATATAAATAAATGTTGTTGTTGACGCTGTTTCCACCATGATCTGCACTTATCTCTTTGGACGGTCTCATTACAGCCACTACCAATACAGACGCTCCCTGGGCCGGATATATTACAAATGCTGTGGCAGGGCCCGGTAAAATTTCCTACTGACTCGTTTCCTCCTGTATTTTGAAAACACTCAAATTTACTGTCTGGAAAATAAGTAACCTGTCCGGCTGGCGGACTCATTGTGGTGATTGGCCACTAAGTAAAATTGTTATAACTACACATCAAAGAAGAGATAGAATTATTACTTGAACCAGAGCCCATAACGCAAAAGAAAAGAGAACTAGTTTTGCTATGACATAACATAAAAGCTGAACAAATAGTTGGGTTATATGGTAAAGGGACTGCCAAGAGGGTTGGTCTTGATGCAGGGCAAGCATAACAAGAAGTATTATGAATTAACAATGTAGAGTAATTTACCCATTGATACCAGGTATTATCATGAAGATGGTAAGGATTAGACAGATCCAAAAGTGCCAAACTTACATTACAAAAAAGAAAACAGAAAAGCGAGAAATACATAATGTAGAGCAATCAGTTTGCTCCAGTCCACTTTTTTGCAATGGAAAACGTGTGTCCAAGAGAGAAGTCCTTGCACTTTCACAGCATGTGGAGTGCTAAGCAGTACTTGGAATGGTCCTCTCCACCTGGGTTCATGCCAGTGTTTTCGTCCTGTGTCTCTAATGAGGACCCAAGTCCCAATTGGTACAAGTATGTGCAATTCAGGTAACGCAGTTCTTCACGTTTCCCTCACGTGTTCATGCGCTGTCTGTAAGGCATTTCGCAGACCTGAAAGAAAAGATGCAAGATCGTTGTTGACTGTATGGAGAGTGACTTTACCTTGCAGCAGGCACATTCGCATGGAGCAGCCAGTAAGAATCTCAAAAGGAGAGAGTCCTATCTGACGATGAGTCCTTCCCCGCAGACCAGCCAGAGCCAAAGGCAGCACATCAGGCCAAGATAGGCCTGTTTGTTTACAGATTTTGTTCTGTTGCCAATTTTAATTTCAAGGTGGAGTTTACATGCTCCACCATCCCTCCACTCTCTGGATGGTATTTACAGAAGTGGCGGACATCAATGTGCAGCCACTGAGAAAGTTCTTGTAACAAAGTATTTACAAAGTGAGTGCCATTATCAGTTTGTAATTTCTTAGGCAAACCCCAACATGGGATGATTTCTTTAACTAGCGCTTTGGCTACTGACTTGGCAAATGGGTGTCGACATGGAAAAGCTTCCACCCAGCGAGAGAAAACATCAACGATTACCAAGCGGTATTAATAGTCATGAGACGGCGTTAGTTCAATAAAATCCATCTGCAGATGTTCAAAAGGGTCCTTCGGCATTGGTGTTAAAGCCAGACTTACCTGCAATCTTTTTCCTACATTAAACCTTTGGTATAGTGCACTCCATTTACAGAACTGAGCAACAAAATCGAAAAATCCTGTGGCATGTCAGGATTGTTGCAGCTGTGCCATCATTGCGTCTCTGAAAGCATAGTCCAGACCGTGTGCAGCCTTAGCAATACCTGGAAAAGAAGCTTTTGGGGAAAAAAACGATTTTAGTTAATGGATGGATCTTTTCAGGTCTTTTTCTGCACCCTGTTTCTGCCACATCTTTATCTCCTTTTCCGTTACTACATATTGTAGAGATAAAACTGCATCCTCGGGTGACACTTGCTCCTCCTCCTGTTGTAGGAATAAAGAGGTTAGTGGTGAGGTGGGATCCCGGGGGGCTTTCTTTGCCCACATGTGTGCTTGCTCATTTCCCTCACTGGATTCAGTTTTCCCTGTGTGAGCTTCACACTTAACTACCGCAAACGCGGCTGTGAAATGAGATGTTCTTGCCTGTACTAAGATAAGGTATACCATATGCTGTACATTCCATAACAGTTAACGGACTCATGAGAACAATATCTGAGCAGGTTAATATGGCCTCCGTTGTTGCAGCTGCTGCTTTCAAACATTCTGGGATTGTAGCGGCGACTGGATCCAGTTTTTTAGAATAGTACATGACCGGTCTTTGTCTATCTTCTTGTTGTTGAGTTACTACAGGCATCCGCCAAACCCCCCCCACCCCACTTCTCGTCCACGAACAGAGTGAAAGGGTGAGATTCGTTCGGAAGTCGTAACGCAGGCGCAGACATCAAAATTTATTTTATATCAGTTAAAGCCTTCTCAGCCTGCTCCGTCCATGAAATCTAATCAGTCAAGGCCAAATTAGGAGAGGTCGCTATACTGACAAAAATGGCATTTCAGATTAAAATTAAAAAAAAATATATGTACACCGGTTGCACATGATAAAATTGGTTTTATCAAAAATAATTAAATTATGCTTAATGCACTAAATTATTATATTCTGAAACAACACGATATATAAAATGAATGAAACTTTTTCATCTTCTGTTAAATAAACATAGCTCATGTCAATGAAATAACTCCGTAGGAGGACCCGGAAAGCGAACCCGGGTGTTCAGACTGCAAGGCAGCAGCGCTACCGCAGCACCACTGGGCTGCACAATTCAAATTTATTCAATGCATGTGAAAGTACTGTACATAAGTATTCACAGCCTTTGATCAATACTTTGTCGATGCACCTTTGGCAGCAATTACAGCCTCAAGTCTGTTTGAATATGATGCCACAAGCTTGGCACACCTATCCTTGGCCAGTTTCACCCATTCCTCTTTGCAGCACCTCTCAAGCTCCATCAGGTTGGATGGGAAGCGTCAGTGCACAGCCATTTTAAGATCTCTCCAGAGATGTTCAATCGGATTGAAATCTGTGCTGTGGCTGGGCCACTCAAGGACATTCACAGAGTTGTCCTGAAGCCACTCCTTTGATATCTTGGCTGTGTGCTTAGGGTCGTTGTCCTGCTGAAAGATGAACCGTCACCCCAGTCTGAAGTCAAGAGCGCTCTGGAGCAGGTTTTCATCCAGGATGTCTCTGTACATTGCTGCAGTCAACTTTCCCTTTATCCTGACTAGTCTCCCAGTTCCTGCCGCTGAAAAACATCCCCACAACATGATGCTGCCACCACCATGCTTCACTGTAGGGATGGTATTGGCCTGGTGATGAGCGGTACCTGGTGTCCTCCAAACGTGACACCAGACATTCACACCAAAGAGTTCAATCTTTGTCTCATGAGACCAGAGAATTTTCTTTCTCATGGTCTGAGAGTCCTTCAGGTGCCTTTTGGCAAACTCCAGGTGGGCTGTCATGTGCCTTTTACTAAGGAGTGGCTTTCGTCTGGCCACTCTACCATACAAGCCTGATTGGTGGATTGCTGCAGAGATGGTTGTCCTTCTCGAAGGTTCTCCTCTCTCCACAGAGGACCTCTGGAGCTCTGACAGAGTGACCATCGGGTTCTTGGTTACCTCCCTGACTAAGGCCTTCTCCCCTGATCGCTCAGTTTAGATGGCCGGCCAGCTCTAGGAAGAGTCCTGGTGGTTTCGAACTTCTTCCACTTACGGATGATGGAGGCCACTGTGCTCATTGGGACCTTCAAAGCAGCAGAACTTTTTCTGTAACCTTCCCCAGATTTGTGCCTCGAGACAATCCTGTCTCTGAGGTCTACAGACGATTCCTTTGACTTCATTCTTGGTTTGTGCTCTGACATGAACTGTCAACTGTGGGACCTTATATTGACAGGTGTGTGCCTTTCCAAATCATGTCCAGTCAACTGAATTTACCACAGGTGGACTCCAATTAAGCTGCAGAAACATCTCAAGGATGATCAGGGGAACAGGATGCAGCTGAGCTCAATTTTGAGCTTCAAGGCAAAGGCTGTGAATACTTATGTACATGTGCTTTCTCAATTTTTTTACTTTTAATAAATTTGCAAAAATCTCAAGTAAACTTTTTTCAAGTTGTCATTATAGGGTGTTGTATGTAGAATTCTGAGTAAAAAAATGAATTTAATCCATTTTGGAATAAGGCTGCAACATAACAAAATGTGGAAAAAGTGATGCGCTGTGAATACTTTCTGGATGCACTGTACTTTAATGGATTTCATCATAAAAATGATATCCAGTATACATCCTAGTATTCTAACAGCACATTGTGCCAAGAGGATAGCCAGTCATCAACATTTGTAAATACGCACTCTCTTCTATTGAATTGAATTGAATTCCTTTATTGTCATTGTATGGTACAATGAGATTCAATATGCAAATCCATAAATTTATTTTTTTGTCAGGCATGAGCATTGACTGCATCCAACCATAATGGTAAAGAAACAGGCTGCAAGTGTAGGCTATGTCTTTGTTGTTTATTTTCAGTAAACAAAGCGACTATATAAAATGTAGTTGTATTCTGACAAGAAACAATATTTACAACTAGAGATATTTGTAAAATACAGTATTTGCATTCGTTACTGCCTAAATGACTGGCTTTAAATACTTCCCTGTAGTTAGTTCACAAACATGACCAATTGCTTATCACTAATGTTTAACCCGATTACAGGTTAGCATCACTGCTGGCTGAAGACTTTAAGACCCAAAGTAGAATTTTATTCTGTACAAATAGATTGCACTCTGATGCAAAAGCTTCTTTCCCTCTCTCTGTGTCTCTGGAGAACAAGCTGGGGTATGTAAAAATGACAAATTCCTAATGTAAGAACTTGTATATGGAAAATAAAGTAAAGTAGTTATCATACATGGCTATAATTTCCCTTTATTTTTTAACACCATTTAGTATTTTGCCTGATATATTTCATTTAATGTTGAATGTTAAACATTAGATCTTCCCCCCCCCCATTCAACTGGGGTTTCCTTGGTGGCCGGAGGGCCCTGAGCAGCCACTTAGTTTGTTTACATCTTGACCTGGCTATTAAAAAAGTGTTTGTGTGTTAAGGTTTTTTCAAACAGTAGTTTCTGACAAGGAAAGTGACATTTAATAAGGAACTATTGTCCATGTCAATGTGAAACTTAAGATGGTTAATGCAGAGAACATGTACACTTTTTATCTGGTCATAATGCATATAGTTTACCTTTAATAGCTTGACTTATTGTAAACAAACAACAAAAAGATACTCATCTCACAGAAATTTTCAGTCACAGGTTACTTCATTTTAAATGGCAGTGTATGCATATTGAAATCATTATAAGTACTCACCAATCACAATATCCTTAATGTGAAGGCTATGAAAACATGTTTTTCCATTTATTCCCCTCCAGTTAAGTTGTTTGGCCAATGAATTGGTGAAAGTTTGCCTCATGATTCTCCACACCGTGTCTCTCACATCAATGCCTCCTTGAATCCCAAGCAATGTAATCTGCCAAAGGTTTACAGAAAGAAAAAAAAATAATTCACTGGAGTTCATAACTTCTTAAAATGCTCGATGCAATAGAAACATTAGGAGGAATCGGAACAAGCAACAAAGTAAAATATACTAGAAGTTCAAGCACCTATGTTTTTAGGTAGCTTTCCAATAAAGCTAATATAGGTGGAGCTATATAATAAAATGTACATGCTGAATCTTTGGGGTAAACTTGGACATGGGACTCCAAGCACCATTTGATATGATATGCCAGCAGTGTCAAATAAAAAACTTTTGACAGTCCTTTAGCATATTGTCATGCCCAATACTGACGGCCTTTACAGATGTTATCTGTGGTCAGACATGTCAAGTTATGAGCACTTCATTTAATTTTCAACAAAGATTTGACTACAGTAGCAGTCTTCAATACTCCCAAAAACTGACAACCATGCTCGGATAGGAATTTTTTCAGTCCTTTTAAAAATGTAATGTTGTAGACTGTTAAAAGCTTTTCTGACTTAAATAATTAACAATATATTTATTTTTTAACTATGCCTACGATTTTGACTACACATCACAGCTTGTGCATATCTGATGAGCGCCATTTGGGCATTTAAGACAATACAACTTGAAGCTGTCGTTGTTTGAAGGTATATGTTTCAGTTGTTATTAAAAAAGTTCTTTCTTACTAGTTTTTTTTTTTTAAATCTCCACCAACCGCTAGGTCACTTTCAAGCTGTTGCATGGATGTGAGATCTTGAAGTGGAAGAGTGTCTTTTTCCAGCACTGGATCTGAACCACTGTCACTACAGCATTTCTCATGTAGGTCTTGTACGGTTTTTAAAATCACTTTGACTTGCTCCATCATCATTTCCTGCTTAACCAGAATGTTTCGAAGAATGGCTAAAACAATGTACAAACACCACAAAATTAATATCAAACAAAATAAGATCATAATTGTCACAGACATTTACCAAAGGGGATGAAATGTAAACTAAAAATTGGCATGATGAAAAGTGGAAAAATAAAGGAAACAGATGAAAAGAGAATCCATCCATTCTCTTCCGCTTATCTGAGGTCGGGTCACGGGGGCAGCAGCTTGAGCAGATATGCCCAGACTTCCTTCTCCCCGGCCACTTCTTCTAGCTCTTCCGGGGGAATCCCAAGGCGTTCCCAGGCCAGCCGAGAGACATAGTCCCTACAGCGTGTCCTGGGTCTTACCCTGGGCTTCCTCCCGGTTAGACGTGCCCGGAACACCTCACCAGGGAGGTGTCCAGGAGCCACCTCATCTGACTCCTCTCGATGTGGAGGAGCAGCGGCTCTACTCTGAAAACCTTCTATGATGAATGAAAACTTGGGACGGCGTTTTCTCTTGCCTGGACGTGGGTCACCGGGGCCCCCCTCTAGAGCCAGGCCTGGAGGTGGGGCTCGAAGGCGAGCACCTGGTGGCCAGGCCTGCACAAATGAGGCTCGGCCGGGCACAGCCCGAAGAGGCAACGTGAGTCCCCCTTCCCATGGGCTCACCACCTATGGGAGGGGCCAAGGAGGTCGGGTGCAGTGTGAGTTGGGTGGTGGCTGAAGGCGGGGACCTTAGCGGTCCGATCCTCGGCTACAGAAGCTGGCTCTTGGGACGTGGAATGAAAAGAGAAGGTAAAATCAATTTAGCTGTATTAATGAATAAAGGTAATGAAAAGTGGGTCCTGTGAGAAACATTAAATACACACACAAAGTTGCACAGATTCATAATTCTTTTACTCAAAATGTAAAACATTTAGGGTAATTATTTTCGTGCTTCACAGTTGAGTCTGGTTATCAGGGTTTTATTTAAAGTGACAAACACAGAGGCAGCTATATTAAAGAGAAACTGAGATAAAACACTTACGGCCATTAATGTCTTGATTTGGTCCATCATTTTGTTGTGAGGTAGACCAGTGTCTAAATGCAGTATTTGTAATTTCCACACACTCTGGGGTTAGGTGCTCTTCCAACTGTAGATGCACTTTGATTTTTGTAATAATTTCTCAGGCTTTTCATTTCTTGAGTGCATCTTCCACATTCAGTGGACCTACATTCAGAATGTAGCTGAACACTGTCCGGTTGATGCATCCTGCACATTGATTTTGCATTTCGTCCAAGTTCTCCAAGGTCAGCAGATATCTTGGTGGTTGATTTTGAAAATTTTTGAGGAGGGGTTATCTTGGGTGGTGGAGGTAGATGGCTTTTGGGTTTGCTACAGACATCACCGTCGCTATCACTATCAAATCTTGTGTTTGCTCTTTGGGAAAAGATTAAGAAATTATTGACAAAATACACAGTTATACAACATACAACTGTACAATTATGAGAAAAAATGCTTTACCAATTTAGACAAATTTTCATGAATTAGCCTTGTGGTAGTTATACTAAATTAAATTACAGTATATAAATAAAATGAGATAACTGGATCATTAAACTTAGTGTTTTCTCTTTAAAAGATCAAGTATTACAGCTTGAAAATTCACTGTATTAACACAAGCAACAGTCGGCAGGTGATGCTACAGTTCAAGCATATTAACTATTTCAGGCTTACATTTTCCTTCTTTTTGTCCTTTTTGGAATTTCATCGTCTTCTTCATCTTCTGCTGTCTGCAAATCTGAGTGTCTTTCGGCAACTGGAAGCTTCAGTCTTGCAGTTCTGTAATTATCTGTTAAATTCCAGATGTAAGAGCATTTACTCTATAATATGGATATACAGTACTCAGGAATACAATTATACCAGGGTGGCACAGTGGTAGCACTGCTGCCTCGCAGTAAGGAGACCTGGGTTCCTGTCCTGGGTCTTCCCTGTGTGGAGTTTGCATGTTCTCCCCGTGTCTGCATGGGTTTCCTCCGGGTGCTCCGGTTTCCTCCCAAAGACATGCAGGTTAGGTGATTTGGAGATCCTAAATTGGCCTTAGTGTGTGTATGCGTGTGCACCCTGCGATGGACTGGAGCCCTGTCTAGGGTTTGTTCCTGCCTTGCACCCTGCTGGGATGGGCTCCAGCAGACCCCCCGTGACCCTTTTCTGGATATAGTGGGCTGGAAGATGACATGATATGACAATTATACCAAATATTATAAATACAAACCTGTCGTGTACATAACTTCAACCTTAAATGATTTCCAGTTTTCTTTCGGCTGCTCTTTATTTATTATAGCCTTATGGATATCTCCAGTTTTATATGGTGGCCAAGCACACACTCCATTGGATACCCAATTGGATGGCACCAACTCAACTTCATTGCATTCCGAAATATTCACAATGTGATACATAGCCTACAAAAATTACTAAAAACAAAGATTTTTTTAAAACATTTATAAAAGTCCTTGATAAATGCACTTACAACATGCATGCATGCTTACAATTACTAATCAAATATAAGTAACAATAATAATACATATGATTAATATATACAGTAAATTATATTAGTTAAACATGACTTCATTTGTACAGTTGAAATAATCAAATTTGCTTACCTAGCAACTTCACACACCACCATAAATCAGTCCAGAATATAAAGAATGCAAGTGGTGGGGTGATGAGAGTTTAAAAAACTAATTAGAAAAAAGCACTTATGAACTCTGTAACACAACAGGAAGGAAGAAACAAACAAACAAAAAAAAAATACTGTACCAATTAATCTGTATTTACTGTATATGAAGTAGGGGGATTACAAGATATTTGTCATCTAGTGGCAAACGGACATATTTCAGCATGCCAGAACCAATAGGTAAACACTGAAGATTTGGGGAAAGCTTGGACACAACAAAAATCCCCAGGCATGAAGAATCAATTGGATATTCAAAAAATATGGCCTTGTGTTGGTATTCCTGACAGACAACATATTCCCTGTCTTCATGCACAATTATATTTTGAACTATGACAATTTTATTGTCAATTTTAATACAGGAATCCCCTGTAGAAACTTTGATGACAAATCCATTAAACTCCACCTCTTTAAACTGGAGTACTACCTCAAAGTGTAATGGAACTGGACCATCTGAATGTTGCATTTTAAACCTCTTTTGAGGGTGTATGCTAAAATCAGAATTTAAATGCAAGAAGTCAAGCTCTGAAATCCTACGTATAACCTGTGTTAAAGGACAGTGAGGTCGTCTAACCATTTTCTTTAGCTTTCTTAGATAATTTTCAAATGGAAAACCTGATATAACATCCAAACTACCATGGACTTTAACATCTTGACTTAAATGAGTTAGCCCATGTACATTATAGCTGACAAACTCAGGACCATATAACTCACTAAAATGCTTGACAAATGCCACTAGCAGAGAGTTAGCAAAATCATTCATAGTTGAACAGTACTCAGGACTTGCTAAAATGTATATACCCACAGAGAGCAGCATGAAATTTTGATACACCTCAGAGTGCAATATCTCTCTCAAAACAACTGGACCCGTGTACAATAAGAATTGTCTCAACTCAGTTGCTTTCCACCGTAGTCTTTCAAAAAGTGAACGGGGCTTCTTTGCAAACTCGTTAGGAATGAAACCACGTAACGCTACCAACTTATCAGAAATTAACGACACTTGACTGGCTGAAACACGGCACTGTAGTGGGCCATTGCTTCCTATCCACAAATCCAAGAGACGTCTCATTACTCCTAAGCATACAAGGTGCATGTAATCATGCGGGAATCCCTTAATCATATCTATGATTTCTGAGAGAGGTGAAGATTCTACATGGTGTGCATCATCATCTAATGTTTTAAATGATTCACCTGTTCGAAGACTTGCAGTGGTTTCTGGAAATGTCATACGGTGGTTTACATATACTCCTTTTTGTACACACTTATCACAACTGTGATATCCAGTGTGTGATTTTATGCCCTTAATAAAGGCTCTAGCAGGTGCATCGCAAACAACTGAAGATAAAGTGATGAAAAATGTTTTTCCTTTCACAGGAAATCCTTTTCCAATTGTTTTTAACTCATTAACTAGAGCACTCAAGTATTCAGAAAGTGAGTTTGGTTTTGAACATCCACAGAACAATGCAATCAAAACTGGAATCTTGATATAATTCTTAACAATTCCAAGAACTGGCCAAAACTGAAGTGAAGAACTCTTAAAAATAGGAAGCCCATCAAAATTAAGTTGCAAATTAAAAGTGTGTCCACTTGGAACAGTTGACCATACCTTTTCAAAGAAAGCTCTCAGAGAATGTTTAATGCCAAAGTAATGAAATGAACCACCACCAAGCATTTCAACTGTGTAAGCAGTCTTAGTTTTCAGTAAGGACCTTGCATCTTTTGGCAAAAAAGCATGATTAATTCTGAGTATAGTTAGTAATGCAGATAAGGCAATTAAAGGGATACTGAACTGAACAGCCCAATTTCTCAAACTTGCCTGGAGGGTGTCCTGGTAATCGTTCTGCCCACAATCAAAGTTATCATCACTGTCACTCTCTGACTGACTGGATTCCAAATCATCACAAGAACAACCAAACTGAGAAGTTTGAATCTCATCCACATGTATTTCACTGTGAGTGATTTCAATCCCACCACTAACCTGCCTTTCATTCTCCAATGAATCTATCAACTTATTCACCCTCTTTATAGCCCTTTTTCTCAGATTAATGCGTTTTACATTCCATTTTGCCCTGTCCATATTACCATGAAATACCAAAATATACCTGTCAATGCCCAACTACTGTTCAATGCTGCAAAAGAAAAGAAAGGGACAAGAAAATATTATTTATATAACGTATACATAGTGCTACGATTCAAGGCTTATACAGTGACAAACTACATTATGAGATAAACGTCGTCTCCGTTCTGATTGGAACATTGTAAAAAGCTCCAACTGAGCACTCATTATTTGTCAAGACATACCTTAACAAAGTTTAAGTCTGATGCCACCTACACCATTGTGCGTCTTTCACTCTATAAAAATAAACTCAAATTCACGGGTTTTTACGTTTGCACTTCAGCTCATGCTAACTAAACGCACTAACAGCGAAAAAATCTCGGTGTTTCTAAGCGGTTAAAAACTTAATATATCACGTGCTAAAATAAATACCGAATTTTAACGTTACTTGCTTGCCTTCGTCACCGCTTATTATATTTAATATCTGGATATCATAAGTATTTAAGTAAAAAAAAAAAAGCTCGCCGAATAATTTAAAATGGCTTATATAACAGTTTAAGCACGTTACAGCACCTTGCATACTATGCAATTAATTGGTTACGTTTTTCATAATATAAACATTTTAACATGAACGATAATAACCAACACATAATATATTAAATAATCGAATATTAACTTACCGCTTCACCATCAGTCAACTACAAACTTTAGTGTCTGACTGAACGGGCAACTGTTCGTCACTCAAGGTGTTCCCTCATTGGCTAACGTGAACGTCAGAAGGCAGTCTGATAATTATCTCAATGGCTGGCCACAATGTCAATCAAAGAAATTACCTTTTTTTTTTTTTAAGCACAGATTGAGAAAATTCGAATCCACAAAAAGGCTGAAAGCAGTCATGGCAGATGCTGGATACTTGTCGAAAATTCTGCCCGCCGTTTATAGTGTTTAAAATTTGGAGAAAGTTTGTAAAGTTCACGATATTTCATCCTTGAGATGTGTTTTTGTTTGTACTTGTCACAAAGAAACGAGATTTCTCAAATAAATAAATAAAAAAACTCCGTGGTCAGGGTGATATTTACATGCATTTTGTAGCCGGCTCTTAACCACACCATCTTCGATTTTGAAATGAAAAAAAATATATATATTGACATATGCTAACTGTAAATATTGCATTTTATTTTAAAGACACCTCACCATGGCCGTCACTGCCCTATTCTGAGTCATGCATCCAATCGCAGAACTATGCTAATGACCCAGTACTGGCCCACATATGCCGTACCGGAAGCTGATTTGGCGGATTCATAAACTGTGCGCCACATGTGGCCCATATCCATCATGCCGCTGCCAGAAGTGAACCAGAGGTGCCAGTTTTAAACCAGATGTGGCCCACTTGCGGCTGCTATCTGGGAAGGATAAAAATAACAATCTATATATATAATTCACAAAGTCGTCGCCAAAGGGGAAGACACCCATGAAAGCACGCACACCAAAACAAGACACCCATGAAAGTACGCAGGAAGAGGCGTGGATTCACTAAGCCGCCGACAAGTAGGAAAGAGCCTCGCCCACCAACTCTATGACCATTGGATACGACGACAACTCACAGAGCCACGCCCACTAACTGGGACACGACGCCTCCGAAAAAACGGCGTCATTTATGTTCATCTGTTGTACGCTACACATGGACCTCTGAGCCACCTTGAGTTGGGGGCAGCAAGTCATTGATAGGCTGCAACAAAATGATGAAAGTACGGGCGCATTTTTTCACACAAGCTGTGTGTGTGTGGGTGGGTGTTAGTTAATTTGTTACTCGAAGGATTTCAAGATTTAATATGCACAGGCGGTAACACTGCAAATGCAGCCCAAACGAACCAAAAATCTTCCACAGTCTCCTTACTGTAAAGCAGCAACACTACCACTGCGCTACAAGACAGAGAATGCAGTTAAAGAATGCACCAGGCTCGATTTTACTTTCACTTCTGTTTGGACAACTGTGTCGTTCAGAAAGTGTTCACCCATCAATACATAATCATGCGGCATATGATACGCCGTGAGTTGGCAAGAGCCACGAGTGTTGTTCAGCGGTGTTTCCCAAACTCGGTCCTGCTGAACCCCTGTGGCTGAAGTGTTTTGTTCCAACCAGATTCCTAATCATTAATGCCGGTGAAACTCATCAGCGATAAGTCATGTAGCAGATTAGCAGGATGTAATAATCCGAGATGAATGCGCACCTCCGCGCCGAGTGAAAACACAATGTATATTGCTGCAACAAAATGATGAAAGAACGGGCGCATTTTTTTCACACAAGCTGAGTGGGTGGGTGTGTGTTAGTTAATTAGTTACTCGAAAGAATTCAAGATTTAATATGCACAAGCGGTAACACTGCAAAAACAGCCCAAACCAGGAAAGACAGCTGGCAAAAAGTCACCAACAAACTAAACGCGTGTACATTGTACTTACTGAAAGCAGCGTTACGGATTTTACAAATGTTCATTTTTTTCCCTCTGCTTAAAAAACATTGAAAAAGCGGCGTATACTACGCCTCGGGTTGGTTTGCAGCGTGTAAAACAGTTTGTTTGTCGTGGATAATTTGCTATCCACACAAGGAGCAAACAGGAAGCGAACCCACAATCTTCCACTGTCTCCTTACTGCAAAGCAGCCGTACTATGTAGCTGCGAAAAAATAAAAGCAATACGAGTTTTAACAGACGTCATTGAAGTGTATCATAAGTTTCTGTAACGTTAATAAAAATGGCCAGGAAGTGTCACTACAGAGGTGAGTGTTAAATGCTTCGAAGCTTCGATACGATTTCCGACACAATTGCTTCAAACGTGTTGATGCTTCGTGAGGCTTCGGCGTCCTTCCCCTCTTCTCCGCATTTTTCAAATGTTAATTTTTTCCCTGTGCTTAAAAATCATTAAAAACCCAGCCTGATTATGTGGCGTATGGTACGCCGTGGGTTGGCTAGTAATAATAAAATGATAAAGACTGAAAAATATACAATATGAAAGCATAAGTACAATAAACGTACATATAGTGCAGATAGTGCAAATGGTTCATAAAGTGGCTCAGGTTGTGCAGTGTTAGTTATATTGCAAGTTTATATTGAGATAATTGTAATTATAAGTACAAACAGTTCTATCAGGAGCACTTGATGGACTGATTGAGTGCGTTTAGAGCTCTTGGGATGAACTCTTCTGATCCTTGAGGTCGGTGCAGGAAAGGCTCTGAAGCATTTGCCAGACGGAAGAGGTTCAAATAGACTGCATGCATAGCTGAGTGGAACTCACGCAGATACTGGTGGCAGTGGCTGCTGTTAATGTCCTCCAGAGCTGGAAGCTGTGTCCCAATAATCCTCTGTGCTCTCGACACAACCCGACATAGAGCCTTCTGAACAGCTTCTGCATAGCTGTGATACCACACTCGGATACAATGGGTTAAAATGCTGTGACTGGTGCACTGATGGTGACAGCTCTAAAGCAGCTATGGTATTTGGAATTGTTTAGTCATTCCATGTGCCATTATGTTCTTACAGAATGATTACAGTGAATTAAATGTGTAATCAATGTGCAATTAATTTTGGTCTTTTTGATAAATCCCACATCATGAATATGACGAATATGAAAAATAAGGGAAACAACACAGAAACAGTAGCACTGCTTTGATGCAGGGTGCCGCTAGTTTGCAAAACTGAGCAGAAAAGTGCATACGACATGTTTGTGGCTTTATGCAAAGTTCACTTTTTATACATCTCAAAGCGAGCGTGGGAACGGGTGTATGCAACATTTTTGTGTGTACGCACCATTTAAGCTTAAGGTCCCTGGTCTTGTATTACTGGGGTTCTTGTGGAACGCATGCTAACTTTGCATTAAACAATTACTTTTGACTTTTTGTAGAGCAGACGGGAGAGTTGCATTACACAGTTTTGAAGGGTATAATTGGCCACTTGTTCTGTGCTCTGTTTGATTTTGGTTCAGCCTGCCCTTGTCTCCACTAACATCACCAACACCACCCACCTTCCAGTCGAGGCAAGTCTGAACATCCAAACTCTTTGTGTGACTTTCCTTTTTAAATCCAAGGCTACTAGTATATTCTACCTAATAGTTCCACAAGCCATTCAGATATTTCAGAGTGCTGTTAACTAACTTTTGCATTGGTACTCCAACATGCCATTTTTTTAATACAGCACTTCATATTGTGGGTCAGCCTATTTTATTTCCACTTTGGGCCACTCTTGAAATGTGCACATGGGGAGACTTGAGTAATGATTTGCAGCTTATGTTTCTGTCTCTTGGCTCACATTTTCCATTCCTCACTCCTCCTTTTATCTGTGGATCAGATCTGTACTCAGAACATATGAAATTATTCTTTCTGCTCTGTAGCTGGCACATCTTGTGTGCAACTTTGCTGCTCAGCCTGTTTCTGCTATGTGTGACCTTCTGTTTGATGGTGGCAGAATGCCTGTGCCTTTAATAGGAAAATGGGCTTCAGATCTTCCCTCCTGTTGTTCCATGTGCTTGTGTAGTTCTTTAAAAAATGTTAAGCTTGCATCAAAAAATATCCTAATCACCAACACATACAATACCATTTTGCTCACTGGACTTCTGACCTGTTCTATAAACTTTGCTCACTTAACACTTTGGGTCAGTCCTGTTATGGCTTCTCTCTGGTCATCTGTCTCCACTTATGTTTCCACTATTCTCAGTATTAACTGTCCCCTGCTCTCCGCAGTTATCATTGCTTTTGGATTTCTTTGCCTTTTTTCTGTTTATTATCGGTGAGTTGTTTCTTTATGTTCAGTTGCTGCTGAAATCTTATTGGTCCCTAGGAGGAAGAATCCCACTAGTACAACATAAATTCTTTTCTGTATTCCTTTTTAAACTAATTATGCTAAGCGGTCTTTTTGACAAGATAGTTTAAAATGAGAAGGATTTCACTTTGCTGGTCAAAGACTACAGTAGTGTGGGACGTTCTTTGATAAATATATGTAACTTTGCTTTTCTATGCTATTCTGTCCTTCAGTCTCTCTCCCAATACCAACCAAAGACCTCATAATTCCCTCTCATCTGGGAAATTTTATTTTTGCTCCAGTTATAGGGGTGAGGGAAAGAGTTGAGGATGGTATGGAAGGAAGGGAGATGAAAGATTACTTCTCTTATTTGATGTCACTTTTCTTACACCCTTTAATACATTCAAAGTATTTATTTCAATTTCAGTAAAAAAATATGTATAAAAGAAAATTTGTCTTGATAAAAAAATGTGTAATAAGAACACTGGATGAAGAAGAAGCATATAAATACTACAGTGGACAATAAAGACTGATTTGATGGTATGCATCTCAGTCTATCTGTAAATTATGAGGATTTTTCTAATATTGTGAGTTTTTGCCATTTTTGGTAGAACAATAACAACTGCCGACTACAAAGATTTTGATACAGAATGACCCACCGCTATTCAACATGGACATAGCATTTGTGTGTTAAAATTTTACTTTGTACAACGTTATATGGAATTAAAAGAATAAATTGAAATTAACAATATGAAAGTTACATTAAGTGTATAGTGACTCACTACAGACTAGGGCTGCTGTTTTTGTTTTCAAATTTCAAATACAGTAATATGTTTATTGAAGTTTGCATTCAAAATTAGTTTGAAATTTTCACGTTTGCCTTTGGTATTACATTAAACGCTGTGCGACGTTTCATGTACACTAATCCCAGAAAGGATAACATCTCAAAAAAATGAAAGCTAGGCCTACGCTTCACCAATGATCTGAGGCAAAAGTGTAAGCCTCATGCCTTCAAGAAGTGCAGCTCCAAATTAAAGGTGCAGGCTTATGGCCTACACAGGATCAATAGTGGGGCATAGGGTTTCAAATAAAGATAAAAATGTCTTTAAACAAACAGGGTAGAGCTGTAAAGAAAAAATTTGTGCATTTTTTTTTAAATTTTAAATTCAAAAAGTATACAAAGGAAAAGTTAACAAAAAGGACTTGATGGTGAACAAATAGAGATGGGATTCCAAAAACATTGTCATATCAGCTAGAAGTCTAAAGCCAGGGAAATAAATATCAAAATACCAAACACAAAACCAAGGAACTGGAGAACAAGCTAAAGCAGGCAGTGCACGGGCTGTTGCTTCTTAAATAAAATTGGAGTCATTTCCCAGCTGTAGTGTCAGCTATATGACTAATCAACAAAATATTTACAAATGTGTTTATATGAAAAGGAAAACTAAACAAATATTTGCATAATCTTTATTAATGTCTATCTGGCTGTCTCTAATGAATTGCATAAATAAATTCCTTTTAGAACTGTTGCTACAGGCTTGTTTTTAGCTTTAACATTGTGGACATTTTGTTTGCCCACTCTATAACACCAAGACTTGATTACCATATGATGTGATATGTAAATCCTTCTTGGTAACTGTTGTGGGGTACAAAATCTGTACATTTTGGTTTATATTTCCATTATATTTTGTTCAAGACAAAACAACAGATGAACAAAATTCAGGACATATCAAAGCATTGAGTACTGTAAGAGAACTAACGGACCCTGATGAAGAGTTAGGGCACCACCCTGGTGACCCCATATAACTGGAATGCAGCAATACAAAAGAAAGCATTGAAACGTCTTTCCAGGCACACGTTCTGAAATGAACTATTTCAAGATGGAGGATCTTCCAGTCTTAAGTCCTTCCAACAGGAAGACGTGGGTCCAGGCTGACAGACAGTGTAAATGATGTCAGAGTTGTTACGGCTGTCAATCATCTGGTCTGAATACATGTATGTTGAGAATTTAGATTATGGATCAATGCACTGCATTATTAATTTGTGCTCTTAGCCATGAAAAGCCTAGGCCTGAAACAACATTAAAATGACACCATTTATTTTGTTAGAGAGGCCTCTTGCTTGGCTGTCCTTCGTACTTGCCTTGTTTTGAGTTTCTGTGAGTCAAGCTGTGAGACAAAGTCATCATGCACTCTGAGGAAGCAAGCAGGCAAACTTTGTTTTGAGAAATGAAGGTGCGGAGTTTCTTATTGACAGAAGACGCAAAAAAAAACTGCATGCAAGCCCTTTGCCTGTGTGAGTAAAGAGCAAGCTCTCAAGCTAGTGCATATACAGTAAGCCATTAAATGACATTTAGAAGCATTAGGGCTCATCAACACCTTAGTCCAGAGGTGGGCAAATTCATTCCTGGAGGGCTGCAGTGGCTGCGGGTTTTTGTTCCAACCCAGTTGCTTAATTAGAAAACAATCCTTGCCAATAATTACATTTCATGGCTTGTTAGTGCTTTAACTCTGCTATGTCAAGTCATTCTCAAATCCTAGATTTTTTTTTCCATTCTAAGGATATCATCCAAATACTTTGAAGTGTAAAACGGATGGGTAATTCTCAATCCTTCACTTTTTTCTCTTCTCTTTCCTTCCAAGTATTTAATTAAACCAAATAGTGCATTATAAATACACACAGGTGTAAAGGGTAACAAGCAAAATGAATAACTGCTGGGTTCTTTTGTCATTTTCATCTTATTGTTAATAAGGAGCAATTACAAACCAAGAATGCAGCTGTTTAAGACTTAAATAAGCAATAAGGGTTCAAAATCTTAACGAGGGAGATAACTAAAATGAAGCAGAAATGTTTCTAGAGCAATACGTGCTTCTTATTAAGCAATTGGGTTGGAGCAAAAACCTGCAGCCACTGCGGCCCTCCAGGAATGAATTTGCCCACCCCTGGCTTAGGCAATAAAATTAAAACACAATGTATTATGATATTTGTTAATTTGAACACTATAGGGGCTTAAGAGTTGATTATTAAAAGTTGGGGGACTTTTTCCTGAACATGTGCAGTGACGTAAGCAGTAGCTTGGCCTCTTCTGTCAGACCACTGGGCAGCTGCAAGCCATGACTTAACAGCACTGCTGTCTGCATTCATGGGCTTTTTATGTTAGCACAAAAGTACAGTATATGTTTTACAGTAGCATTTAAGTTTATATGGCAATGTTTCTTTTTACAGCTTAGTGATAATAATAATACGATATAGTAGCACATATGAGTGAGCTTAAAGAAGCAATTGTTCAAGGCTTGTCTTTTTCCTTCTTTCAAGCGTGAAGCACCATGTCAGGGTTGTTCGCAGCTTGGCCCTCATCAGTGAAGCTGTGCGCTGCCGCTGACTGGCACAGTTGCCTATTATGTTAGCCTTAGCCTTACAGGATGCTGGGGCAGCAAAGTTATTTATTGAATTAATTAGGCTGTTCAGTTGAATATTTTAAGAATTGATTAATTGAAAGGCCATCGATGTGCCTTCTTCAAGTAAGATGTAATTGTCTGAAGAATGGGCCTGAGTTACCTCGAAAGCTTGCATGTTGTAATCTTTTTAGTTAGCCAATAAAAGTTGTCATTTTGCTTAAATTCTCACTACATCCATAATGGCTAACACAGTACAACATCCTATTACTAAAGCGAAGAAGTAAATACTTTTGTCTCGCAGAAAACTAAAAGTGGGTATGATGGATAGGCTTATGGATGAGAGCAGTAGGTAGCACCACTACTTCACAGGTCCCATTGTCCTGGGATTCAAATTCTTCAGCTGACTGTTGTATGTTTAGACTTTGCACTTTCTCCCTATGACTGCATGATTTCTTTTTTTCCTTTCATATTCCCCAGGTTCAGCTGGTTAGGTGAACTGTTGACTCAAAATTGGCCCTGGGGTATACATCTGTGAGTGGGCTATGAAGACAACTGGGACCCTCTCTGAGGCTAAATTCCTGCGTTATGCACAGAGCTGTCAGCAAAGACAAATGTTATACTGAACAAGATGAAGTCGATTGACAATGTTGTAGTATATCGTTAGTTCAACAGTGTAAAGTGCTGACTAACATTTCACTGTGATAGGCGTGAGAATTTTAACTACTTAAAATGTGTTAATTTTCCACTTTCCTGTGTAGAGTCATATGCACACTCAAAAAGTGTGAGAGTTTACACCTGCAGTGTTGATTTTAATTAATTGATGTACATGTTTCCCTTTTTAATGTGCATTAATCTGAGTTAAATAGACAATAAGGTTTAACAACAATAAGCAACCTATTACACTGCACAACAATTTTTTGAAACGTCTTGCTTCCTGAAAAGATTTTGCTGATTGTGACAGGTACCTACTGGGTATGCACAAATATAGTTTTGGTTTTACTGCATCACGTAGGAACTCTGAGAAATAGACATTTATATGTTTACTGACAATACCGTATTTAGTCACGTTTATGTTTCACATAAGCTATTAAATTCAACAGAATTAAAAGTGTTTTGCTCCTGATTTTCTTTTGCATTTAATGTCTGGTGCATCATGTTACAGTGTCCAACAGTAGTCAGCAAGCATTAACGGATTCCAGTTGCCCAGGTATCGTTTCTCCATCGTAGCAATATCCTGGTGAAACCTTTCACCATGTTCGTCACTGACAGCACCGAGATTTGCGGGGAAGAAATCCAAGTGTGAGTGGAGGAAATGAATCTTGAGTGACATGTTGCACTTCATTGTCTTGTATGCTTTGAGAAGTTTGTCTACCAGCTGAATGTAGTTTAGGGCTCTGTAATTGCCCAGAAAATTGTCGACAACGTCTTTGAAGGCTTTCCAGGCAATTTTTTTCCGGCCCAACTAACAGATCTTCAAACCACTTGTCACTCATAACATGTCTGGGGGCCAACAAAAATGCCCTCTTTGATCTTGGCGTCAGTTATTATTGAGAACACCTGTCTTAAATAACGAAAACCTTCGCCTTCCTTGTTCACTGCTTTCACGAAATTCTTCATGAGTCCCAGTTTTATGTGAAGAGGAGGTAAAAATATCTTTGCTGGGTTGACAAGCGATTCATGTGCCACATTTTTCTGTCCTGGAACTAACTTTTTACGGAGTGGCCAGTTCTGTCAAGAATAGTGCGACTCTTTGGCTTGGCTGTCCCATTCACAAATGAAACGACAGTACTTTGTATAGCCGAGCTGCAGTCCTAGTAACAGAGCAACGACTTTAAGATCTCCACAGATATTCCAGTTGTACCTGCTATACTGGACGTGCTTCAGCAACAGTTCCATATTCTCATATGTTTCTTTCATGTGTGCTGCATAACCAACAGGTACTGAAGGATAAACGTTGCCATTGTGTAGAAGAACAGCTTTCAGGCTTAACATTGAAGAGACGCCACTCTTTCTGGTTGTGATCACAACCCAAGGCCGAGAACAATCTTTCAATGTTACAACAGAAACAGAGACTGTCGCCTTGTGCAAAAAATTTGGTTATATCATGATGTTAGCCTCGAAACACAGAAAATTTTGTACCTGGTGAAGCAAACACCATTCCTGCAGTCTCGAACCCAGCAGCTCAGCTTTTGCTTTTGACAGAACCAAATCTCTGACCAAATCATTCAATTCGGACTGTGTTATCAGATGTGGATCACCTGATGAACACGGTTCAAAATCCGGGTCAATGTCACTGTCCGTACCCTGCATTGCAGTTTCCTCATCTGGTTTGTCTAAGGTCCAATCCTCTGGTGGTTTCGGAATTGGAAGACTATCATCATGTTGCACGGGTCTCATTGCTGAAGGCAGATTAGGATATTCAATTGACTTCTTGTTTTTGGCAGAGAAATCAGACACATTAGTCAAACAGAAGTAACAGTCCATCACATGGTCTTTCTGTTCTCGCCATATCATCGGAACAGCAAACGGCATCATCTTTCGAGTGCCTCTGAGCCAGGCTCTCAGACTAACAGCACATGTCGCACAGCAAATGTGAGGCGCCCATTCCTTGTCTTGATCACCAATTTTGCAGCTGAAACACAGATGATAAGCTTTCTTCACAAGAGCAGTCATCCAACATCTCTGAGGCGCAAGTGTATATTTGCCACAGATAGAGCAGAATGTATCGCGGCTGTAACAACATTGACGAGACATATGGCCCGACACTACAATGTCTATAGCATCAAGCTTACTTACTGTTATATTGATAGAGATACTATACTGCTACTATACATACACACTGACTATCTATATTAACCAAATGAGCAGGATCGGTGTATGTAAGCCACCTTTATAGTATGTTGAGACAGCGTCAAGCTCATTCAGACCTGCCCAGGATGTCAACTTCCACAGAACAGCTTCCAACCTGACCTGATTCCATGCCTGGACATGCCCAGGCTGCACAAACCGTTGTTGATAAGTCACTTACGGCAGCGAAAATGTTTGGATACAAATATAAGAAAAAATCATGACAAAACTGAAACAGTACATGATGGGTAAATTTTGATGTGATATTCGTGATCAGCACCCAAAAATCTACAAGAAACACCCAACACTGTTCAAGAAGCAAAAACTTTGTTGTGCAGTGTTATATTTTGTCTATTTTTTTTTCAAGTAAACAAGACTCACATCCCTTTTTATTGTAGAAAAGAAATAACCAAATGTTAAGTTGTTCTGGAGCAACTGGGCGACAGAAAACTGGGCAAAAAGACAACCGGGTGAAAGACGACTCGGCAAAAAGACAACTCAGTGAAAGACAACTCGGCAGAAGACAACTCGGCAGAAGACAACTCGGCAGAAGACAACTTGGCGACATCCCTTACCAGTTAGGTAATGGTTAGTTTCAAAGAAATTTTTAATTATATTTAAATGACAACGTGATTTAAAATGTTGAAAATAAATAAATTTATATAATTGACGAACAAAATTTATTCTGCAGATATTTAGAATACATCTGCAGAATAAAGTTTGTTCGTCAATTATATAAATTTATTTATTTTCAACATTTTAAATCATGATGTCATTTAAATATAATTAAAAAATCTTTTTGAACCTAACTATTACCTAATGGGTAAAGGATGTCGCCGAGTTGTATTGTTTCTTTGCCGAGTTGTCTTTTCGCCCATTTGTTTTTCACCCACTTGTCGTTTCGCCGAGTTGTATTTTTGCAGAGTTGTCTGTCGCCCAGTTGCCACCGAACCATGCTAAGTATTGTCGCAAGTGAATAAACAATCCACTGGAAAAAACAACAGAAGGATATGACTTTAATGAAATGATATTTAATAATGGGTTTGTGTGAAAGTTCCTTCTTGTGTTATACAGTGCCATTTATATAATACAGCATCATATTCCCTGTCAGAACACACACAAATGAATCTTTCCTTCATTTAAATCGATAAAGTATCAGTTGTCTTTATGTAACAACGTTTTCATTGTCATATCTATGTACAGCTTATAGATGACGCTTTAGATTTCAAGAACTTGAATCTTGCATGTAAATTCTCAAGCAGAGTATAGCATAAAGCTGTGCAACATCCAGTAATGAATGCAGTGAATATGTAGTGCCACACACGTGTCAATGGGAGGCAGCTAAAGGGATCAAAAAGGATAATTCCACACCGGACAAGGGGATGGCAGAGTGCACTGATCCTTTCTCATTTTCCTTTCCAGATCGAACACGAGAAATTCCACCAGGGCTCAATGACATCACTTCCTTACCAGGCCCAATAACATCACTTCTGGTCTCTCCCCAGACGATGTCACTTTCGGTTCATGCCCAGCTTTAAAACCACCATGTTTTATCTGCCTGCCAGTTCTGTCTTGGACAGATGTCTGTAAAGACCTGTGAAATCAAACCTTCTCTTTTGACAGCCAATTTCAAGTATATGGGTGGCTGCCCTCAAACATTTTTGCTGTGAGGTTTCAGTCCTTTCACAGTAGATAGTAATAAACACACACCAGAAACTCCAATTTGGACAACTTGTGTAAAGAATTTAGATTTTAAAGCTATTGCAGAATGGTGTGTTTATGTATTACTGCATTAATTTTTGTTTCACATTTTTGCAAACAAGCCTGTGTGCCATTTCTTCCATCTGCATTGCTCGCCAAACTATATACTGTATATATTTTTGGTATCTGTTTATCATTGTCAGTTTTTACACATGGCCAACTATTTGTCCTTGCTTTATAGCAACCATGAAAGCAATAATAAAAATAAACATTCTGGATGCAGAAAAGTAAGGACAAAGTTTTTAGTCAAAATATTGTGTATAAGGAAGCATTTGCTGCTTAAATATGTTATTTAATTTAATAAAGAATTATGTAACCATACCTCCGGGCGCTCCGGTTTCCTCCCACAGTACAAAGACATGCAGGTTAGGTGGATTGGCGATTCTAAATTGGCCCTAGTGTGTACTTGGTGTGTGGGTGTGTTTGTGTGTGTCCTGCGGTGGGTTGGCACCCTGCCCGGGATTGGTTCCTGCCTTGTGCCCTGTGTTGGCTGGGATTGGCTCCAGCAGACCCCCGTGACCCTGTGTTCGGATTCAGCGGGTTGGAAAATGGATGGATGGATACAAATATACATTAAACAAGCATTTAAGTCAGAGGGGAGCATCGTCAGTCCTGGAGGGCTGCAGTGGCTGCAGGTTTTTGTTTTAACCCGATTGTTTAATGAGATGTCAGTTATTACTGTTCAATCACACATTGCTCAAGCAACATTTTTCTGCTTCATTGTGCCCAGTCCTGGGTTTGTTCCTGCCTTGCGCCCTATGCTAGCTGGGAGAGGCTCCGACAGACACCCACAACCCTGTTCAAGGGAAAGCAGGTTTGACTATGACTGACTGATATTATTTGTCTCACATGTTAAGATTTCTCACCCTTTATTGCTTATTTAGTCATAAACTGCTGCATTCACTGTTTTCATTTGCTCCTTACTAGCAATAAGATGCAAATGACAAAGGAACCAGCAGTTCTCCATCTAACTTGTTTCCATGTACACCTGCGTGTATTCATCATCCACTATTAGTTTAATAAAGTAAAAATAGTGAAGGAATGAGAATTTGTGATAAGCCATTTATTCAAACAATTTAAAAGTGGCGTTTAGAATGGCTATTCATAGATTATCATATCCAGTTAAATAGTTAAGAGTTACTTCTCTATTATTTTAGTGCTCCAGCGAAGGAGGACTCGGTGGTGGGGCAATGTCACTCTGTTCTTTGGTGTCCCCGGTGTGAGTTGTCCCACTGACTTAAAGGCCTGCAAGTCAGAGGGCTTCTGTGAGCTTGAAAAGACACTACACTGAGGCGCTTGTCCGATGCCGCTATATTATCTCCAGCAGCACTTTCAGATTGCAGCAGATTGCAGCGCCTCATGCGTGGGGAAAGGTGGAGGTTTAAAATAGGGAGACTGCACCTAATAAGAGGAGGACGTAGGGTGCGTGACTCGACGTCACTTGCTATTGGAGAACCCTGGAAGATATAAGTAATGACTGGCTATGCAAGAGGGCCTGCGATATAAAACTGAAGTCCAGGCCACCAGGGGTCGTCTTTTGACCGGTCTTCAGCCTTGCAGATGCTTCTTTACTAGTGAGTTAGTGTTGCAGAGAGAAGAACGTTTAAGTTTTCAACTATTAGTCAGGATAGTTTTCTTCTGATTTGTGTATATTTTTGGGTGGAAGTAATCTGTATTTGTGGGTGCTCATTTTTTCATTAAACATTGGATGACCCCACGCTGACCAATAGCATTACACATGGAGACATTTCCTTCATGCTGCCCAGGGACTTTGACAATGGCACAGTTGCCAATGATGTTACTCCTCGTACTTCATCAATGAGGATATATTCATAGGGAACAGCATTGGCCTCTCTGACAAAGGGAGAATGAGCATATCAGACAAAAGGCACACATACAGGAAGACTCAGGCACATAATGTGGTAGAAATCAACAACTTTAATTAAAGAAAGAATCTTATCCTCTAGTAGGACAAGTCTGATATAACTTGTTTGAGTCAGAAACCAGGCAGGAGGGAAACTGTTAATTGCGTCATTTATTACTATTCAGCAAATGCTTGAACAGGGAGCATTCTTTATAGCAGTTAGTTACAGCATGATAAGAAGGATCAAATTATTATGGGTATAGGTCTACTTTATAAGCAATTGAATTTACATAACTGTCAATGCATATACTTACTCTGGTTGGTTCGCCATCTTACACCCAAATGACTTGTATAAAATCTTCCTCTTCTTCTTTCAGATGTTTCCGTTACACATTGCCACAGTGGATCATCTTCTTCCATATCTTCCTGTCCTCTGCATCTTGCTCTGTTACACCCATCACCTGCATGTCCTCTCTCACCACATCCATAAACCTTCTCTTAGGCCTTCCTCTTTTCTCTTGCCTGGCAGCTCTATCCTTAGCATCCTTCTCCCAATATACTCAGCATCTCTCCTCTGCACATGTCCAAACCAACGCAATCTCGCCTCTCTGACTTTGTCTCCCAACCGTCCAACTTGAGCTAACCATCTAATGTACTCATTTCTAATCCTATCCATCCTCGTCACACCCAGTGTAAATCTTTCCATCTTTAACTCTGCCACCTCCAGCTCTGTCTCCTGCTTTCTGGTCAGTGCCACCGTCTCCAACCCATATAACATAGCTGGTCTCACTACCATCCTGTAGACCTTCCCTTTCACTCTTGCTGATACCCGTCTGTCACAAATTACTCCTGACACTCTTCTCCACCCATTTCACTCTGCCTGCACTCTTTTTTTCACCTCTCTTCCACAATCCCCATTACTCTGTACTGTTGATCCCAAGTATTTAAACTCATCCACCTTTTCCAACTCTACTCCTTGCATCCTCACCATTCCACTGACCACACTCGCATTTACACACATGTATTCTGTCTTGTTCCTACTGACCTTCATTCCTCTCATCTCTAGAGCATATCTCCACCTCTCCAGGGTCTCCTCAACCTGCTCCCTTCTATCGATACAGATCACAATGTCATCAGCAAACATCATAGTCCACAGGAACTCCTGTCGAATCTCGTCTGTCAACCTGTCCATCACCATTGCAAATAAGAAAGGGCTCAGAGCCGATCCCTGATGTAATGCCACCTCCACCTTTAAAGAATCCGTCACACCTACCGCAAACCTCACCACTGTAACACTTCCCTCGTACATATCTTGTACAACTCTTACATACTTCAGTGCCACACCCGACTTCCTTATACAATACCACAACTGCTCTCGAGGCACCCTGTCATATGTCTTTCTCCAGGTCCAGAAAGATGCAATGCAACTCCTTCAGACCTACTCTTTACTTCTCCATCAACATCCTCAGAGCAAACATCACATCTGTGGTGCTCTTTCTTGGCATGAAACCATACTGCTGCTTACTAATCATCACCCCACTTCTTAACCTAGCTTCCAGTGCACTCTCCTCGCTTGTGAGTATGTTTCCATCTTTATCATATATCACCCTAACCTGCTGCACATCTTTCCCAGCTGGGTCCCGCTGTGTAGCCAATCGGTACAGGTCCTTTTCTCCCTCCTTAGGACCCTGCCTGATCTGTGTTTTTTTACTTTGCAACATGAGTCCCCAGCCAATTTGTCTCGTGCTCTCTACCTAATAAAAACTGATTTCACGACGCTGCCCGATTTGTACTGCACATCCCTAATGTTTTACGACACACGTCATTCGTCAGGTTTGAATTGTACTTGCGAGTCATTCTTCTCTTGCCATTTATCTCCGTCTGTAAGTCGACATCTTACTCAAAAAGATGGCAAATTTGGAATTTTATAATGTCCTGGAAGAATATTTGTCGTCTGAAAATTTTAACTCCAGTCGAATGAAGAGGGAGTGAAATGAAATGCGACGTGTGTCTGTGAACTTTAAAACGGATACATACAGCTTTTTGTAAGTACATTGTATTGATGAAAAAAGCAATAAGGATTTTCATTTTTAGTTGCAGTACGAGCTTCGTAATCTCGTAGTTTTAACGTAAAAATCACAGCATTTTCCATATTTGGGTTAATGGATTAATGAATGTATGTCATTTATTTTGTAACACCCTATTAGCATTAGTTGGTGTGTTTCTTTAAACATTTGTCCACATTTTTATCTTAAAGACTGAACAGCATGCTAGTAATTAAGAAAAACAATGTAATCGAGGTGTTGAAATTGGGAATAGAATTAGGAGAGCATGTCTGACACTGGACCGGTGTAAAGTGTTTCCTGCAAAGCCATCGGTATTTTTTTATTATGTTGATATCAGATTACATCAATACAAGAGTATATCTATAATAAAGTTAACAAATATATAATGATGAAGGCTAAATTACATCCAAGAGTAGCAACAGCTATGTTATTACAAGAAAGCGGGATGCAAAAAATAGCATTACAAATTGTTAATGAAGCAGCTCAGAATCTTACACATTTTTATTGCTTCAGTGTTTTTTCCGTTTTTAAAAGCTATTTCTAGCATATTTAATTTCCATACAGAAATATGTAGTAGGGGGTCTAACATTCTCTACACAGTTGCTGCATTTTCTAACATTTAGTATTCAAAATTGTATACAGAAAACGAATGATACTTAAACAGTGAGATATTGGTTTGTCATTCAAGACAGTAACAGAAATAAATCTTTATAAAAAAATTTGGAATAGGAGCAGAAGTGAAAGAAATGCAAGAGTGGATTTGTCTTCATTTGTACAAAACTACATTTTAGGGATATATGAATGTCATACTTATGAATTAATTTATTAGTTGGGTACTATTTATTTATTATTTTGTAATGGATTTCTTTAACTTTGTTTGGTAGAAAATCTTCTATGGCACAAAATAGGCAATTTTAAAATTTATGTCCAAAGGCATCAGAGAAGTGTGGTGTGCATCTGATGTGGCACAATGACAGTCTAGGCACCTGCTGTTGTCACTTGTCATTAGCTTATCGTTTAAGCTGTTGGTTTAGGAGAAGTGCAAACACATACATTTAACTGAACATAATGGAGAAGGCTTGCCCCTTAGAAATAACTTATTTCTTATTGCTGCTGTTAGAAAAACAATGCCCCTTTATTGTATTTTTTTCCTGACGCTACAGGATACCCGGTGGTAATCAGCCTTCCATGTGGCTGAACAGATGCTAGTGTACCCGATTTCTGAGACACAACTGAATGTTCTTTTCTTCTGCTTTTAAGTGTCCCAGTTCGGGATGATGTGCAGTTCATGTTAGATTTGCAATTTCTACAGGTAAGACTACTGAGGCCTTCAGTTTCAAAAGTAATTTGTGCACAATTCCTGCAAAACCTTCCCATATTTATTACTTGATCAGTAATATTTTTCTGCCTTGAATACTGTACAGTATGTTTGTTCACTCTGTCCAGTGACTAACACCAGCAATCACTAAAAAGGGATGTTGTTCCGTTTTGCAAAATAATATTTATTTTCTTAAGTTACTGTGCTTTGTTGTTGGATTTTGAAAGAGCCGAGACTTCATTTTAACCTAAAACAAAACTAAGGCAGGAGAAAAAAACAAAGCTGTTTTCATGTAAGTAATGACACCTGAACACATCACATTAGAAGTTCAGATATACAGAGATTGTAACACAATGCCAACTGTATGGTTAATGTAATAGAAAAAAAATGATGCTACATAAAATGACAATTAAGTTGGGGTTCTTTCAAAATCCAACAAAAAACCACAGTAATTAAAAATAATATTATTAGTTAGACTTTACTCTAAGCAGAACTTTATCTATTGTGATGGTTTACTTTAGTAATAATTGATCTGCAGGTGTGTCAAGAAAGGAGGCAGAACAAGAAGTAAGGGTACACTTTATTAATGTTTGATCTCAGTGAGTGAACATCATTTATCTACTGTGTTTATGTTTTTATCAGTTACAGTGAAGTAGAAGAGTCCGGTCGTGTTATGGGGTAGCAAATAAACGAGAAGGATGGAGAGATGTGTGCCATGTTGAAGTAGTGGCTGGTCCTCCTGCCCGCACTTCTGGAATCCTCCATCTCAACCTCTGCTCTGATCTGCTGTGCCTTTGCCAAGTGACTACAAGGTATTGGACTATTTTGTTTTTTTTTTCTTCTGAAAACTGTTTCAGTCTCATTACACTGGCTACCTGTCTCACATAGAATTGATTTCAAGGTTCTATTAAATAATTTGAAGGCTTTGAGTCTTTTAGACCCTGCCTGTATTTTGGAGTGTCTGCTCACAACATTTCTTTTCTCAAACGTTGCTTTGCTTTTTATTCCAAGATCAACCATAAAAACTTGTTACTTTCTGTACTCATGTAACAAAATCTGGAATGCTTTCCCAATAGAGAAGTGTCAGGCTACAAATGTTGATCATTTCAAAATTTCTAATTTGGCTTTTTCTTAATTACTTGCATTGGTTGTAATAGATTAGAAATAGTACTGTGTACAGTTTGTCAGATCTGCACTGGGCAGGAACTTCTGCTGTGTTTCTCTGTTGTCTTTTTCCAGTTTATTGCAATGGTGCCCACCTGCGTCTATACTGTCTGTTACATCAACTCAAACTGCCTGTGTTGCCGGAGAGAAGAAAAGTTCACAAGACGTCCTGAAATGGAATTGTGATTGGACTGAGACGGCCACAATTATGTATGCTGGGAAGTGCAGAGGGGGTTGTGTAGGCTTTGGCTTGGGACCCCCAGAGGTTTATTCTCTCCAGCAACCTTGAAAGCTGCAAGTTTGTCTTTGACCCCTGCCATTTGACCAGGCAGTGTATTTATTATAAAAGACAAGGACCCATCCATTTGCTTCTTATTTACTTTTATAATGCCTTCAATTTTCTTTGTAACTGTATATTTTTGTAGATCAATTTGAGCTACACTTGTAAGCAAAGGTGATATAGAAATATTATTAGTGAACAAATGTTAAGGGACAGATCTGGAAAAATGTCAGTTTAAATAGAACACATTTTTATAGAATATTGCTGGATAATAACTCTTTGACTCTGAGTAGTATCTTGTTCATAAAGCTAAAGTAGCATTTTTCCTTTTTTGGCAAATGTAATGATTCACTTTTACTGTGTTCAAAGCCTTGGCTAACATTTTTTTAATACCAAGGTAAAAACCTGTAAATATGTTTGTGTTCCCTTTCCCTAATAATTTTTAACACCTTCCCTTGTTGGCCATTTTCATTGTATTTGTGTTCTAGTTAAATGCATTTATCATTTATACATTTTTATAATTACTGAATTTTCTACTCGTATATGTATGTATGTATGTATATATTTGTGTATGTGTAATTTATTTTTTGACAAACATTGTTCAATAATATTTCACTTTTGTTATTTTTAAACATACCATTTATTTATTCAATAAAAAATGTATGAAAAAGTGTATTGTATTTCCTTTTTTAAAGTTATAAAAATGAACTGGCTCTGTGTTAATATGGGTGAATAAAGCCATTCACATGAGATGAATCTGCACTCAAACAACAGTATGTTATGTTGAATCAGTTACTGCAAAATATTTTATTTTACAGCTGTTAAATTCAGTTCAGTTTTATTGTCTTAATAGGTAAGTTTGGTTTCTCAGGTGGGTTTTACAAAGACACCTTGAAACAATATTAAAAACATCACTAAGAACAAACTTATTACAAATATGAACAACAGCAGCAAACACTGTAAAAAAATTGAAGTGATAACAGATCAGTCACTTAAGTCTGTGGATGTAAAATTAAACTTCTTTGTAAGTTTAACAGCCATTGGAATAAATGAAGATTTGAACCGGTGGCTTTATACTCTTGATTTCTTCAGCATCTTACCTGATTGCACAACTGAGAACGAATTAAAGAATGTGAACAAGTGGACAGTCACAGTTAACACTAAGGGGGGCAGTCAGCACAAAGCAATGCAACAAAGTGTTAATTCTTTTTTTGTTGAAAAAGGGCCATTTACTTCTATAAAAGTGGTTGGCAACATTACGTTTTGTAAACCTGATGCCTTAAGACAAATGGCAATTTTATTAATAATAACTGATATCTAAAGATATTTTTAAACAAACACAATTTGTCCATAGAAATTAATTGCAACAATAGATCAAAACGGAAAGGGGACTTTATATAATTAATTACGTGTACATACTTATATATACACACACACAGTACCTGCCAAATAATACAAGGCGTACACAACATGTGTTTTGCCCTAATTGGGGCTCATCAGATGTGCACAGCTATGCTTCCCCTTACGGCGATCGAACCTTGGATGTCAACGTTACGCTGCTTTGTTTATTTTGCAGGATGAATATTTTCATTATAGTAAACTAATGTGGAACTAAAATGAATATACCGTAATGTCAAGTTGTGAATCGGCATGCACAGTTCAGATCGAGCCATGCCATAAAGTGATTTCTTGTGTTTTTTTTTCATTAAGCACATGCGGTGTGTGTCACTACCTGGTTCCTGTTGCCGGCCCATCAGCGCGCGCGTGCGTATTGAAAGGCTACGTCATTGCACACTTTACGGGGCTCCCCAATCTGTTTAACGCATACGTGAACACTTTACGGCACGCTAGGCTTTCAATACGCCTGCGCGCGCAAATCGGAGAGGCACGCTGCATGTTAAGGCTTTCAATACGGCTGCACACGCGGATCTGGTAACGACAGGCATAACCAGACAATCGGATTGGCTGTATATCAGAGATGCGGAGTGTTACTGGCAATCGAGTGACTGACTGAAGGTGTCATGCTTCTCGGAGAAGCAATTCCCCAGAAGACAAGCGGTAGGCACTTGTATGCTGTAAGCAATCAAAAAGGGAAAAAGTGGTGCCGGAGATATATTTTGTAGTAATCGAATACCAGGTTAACGAGCTCATAATCTCTGTTGTGTGCTTTTGTCTCTGCACAGAGTGGCGTTCGGATGGCCACGGAGTAGGAGCCCATCCGTAGTCAGAAGTTGCAGAAGAGCGAGAGCACCGAGGCGTGTGCTGTTTTTACGAGTCTGTCTTTTTAACGAATCTGAAGGTCCACATAAATTTTGCCCTATTTTGAGTATGCAGTCCGTAGATGGCGTTGTTTGCCTATTATTTAAAATTTTATTTGAATGCTGTAAATCGACACATCTTCCTTAGTTCAAAAGGTTTTACACCTTTTTTGACCATATAACAGACGTGTCCTAGTATATATTTACTGAACTAGAAGAAATGCTGCCGCCGACTTTAACCTTGTTTTTTGAGAATACTATGGGATGGCTGTCTGAGCAGAACCATCCATCCATCCATTTTCCAACCCGCTGAATCCGAACACAGGGTCACGGGGGTCTGCTGGAGCCAATCCCAGCCAACACAGGGCACAAGGCAGGAACCAATCCCGGGCAGGGTGCCAACCCACCGCAGGACACACACAAACACACCCACACACCAAGCACACACTAGGGCCAATTTAGAATCGCCAATCCACCTAACCTGCATGTCTTTGTGCTGTGGGAGGAAACCGGAGCGCCCGGAGGAAACCCACGCAGACACGGGGAGAACATGCAAACTCCACGCAGGGAGGACCTGGGAAGCGAACCCAGGTCTCCCAACTGCGAGGCAGCAGTGCTACCCACTGCGCCACCGTGCCGCCCCGTCTGAGCAGAACGTGACAAGTATTTACTTTCCTGTTTTACACTGTCTTAACAATTAAGACACATGGGTATGAAAATACGTGTGTCTTAATGGATATATTCAAAGTCAGAAGGCATTTTACTATGGAATTTTAACTGTGGCACTAAACACGGCATGTGTGAATCGATTGTCAACCGACAGCAGGTTCTACTCCGTTATTATGAACTTTTCTATGTTACACTTTATCAGAATTATAATGCAGATAATTATGACGTCCTCATGATGCTGCAGTATATGATGGTGGAGTGGTACTATCAGCTACAAAGTTTCTGGGTACATACATTTTGAGAAGAATTGAATTATTTAGAAGTTTGCTAGTGAGTCATGGTCTTGCATGTTTTTCAATGATGGTTAGTGTTTTAGGCTTGGCTATCTCTTTTTTTATTTGGACATTGTGGCTGTCCCGGCCTAATTGCAAAATCAATCTGGCAACGTGCCTTGCCATTTTCTGACACGAGCATCAAATTGAGAGAGTTGTTCCAAAAGTAATTAGGCAAGATCAGATAAACTTTATTAATCCCAAGGGGAATTTTAGATACATACAGCAGCAGAAACGCATAAAACAAAAGATACAGACTCGCAGGAGAAACAATACAATCAAGCAATCAATAAATAATGTATATTGTTCTGAAATTGCAAAATTAAATTGGAGTATTTGCATTTAGTTTGGGATGTTTGGACAAAGCACTGAATTGTCTGATAGCAGCGAGCAAAAAAGATGCTTATTAGTAGACTGGGGTGGAATGAGCCTGTGCCTAAAATTGCTTAAGGAGAGTGCCTCCTGCAGCAAATGGACGAGATTTTTTCATCAGGGCATCCAATTTTGCCACCATTCTCTTTTCCACAGTAGCTTCCAGTGTGTCCAAGGAGCGAGCTTTTCTGATAAGTTTGTACAGGCATTGTATATCTTTTGAGGATACCACTACATAGAAGAAGATACTGGCTACTACTGCTTTATAGAACATTTCCAGCAGCTTGCTACATACATCAAAAGACCTAAGTCTTCGCAGAAACAATAGTCTGCCTTTGCCCTTCTTGTAACATGCCTTTGTTTTGTCAGAACAACCCAGTTTGCTCTTTATACGAACCCCTGGGTGCTTGTAGCTGTGCACCTCTTCCATGTCCACCGAAAAACAGAGAGTGGCCTCAGAGGCTCCTTACTGCACTGGAAATCCACCACAAGCTCTTTTGTCTTGCTGATTTTGGGTTGTAGGTGGTTTTCCCTGCACCACAAAATGAATTTCTCCATGAGCCTCCTGTGCTCTGACTCATCTACTATTATTACTGCAGCCTATGATGGAGGAACAATCTGAAAATATTTGTAAGTTGTAAGTGGGAAGTCCTTGAACCTCACAAACTGCTGTCTGTTGGTAAAGAAGTCCATGATCCAGGTGATTGTGGGGGCATCAAGATGCAAGGCCTTGAGCTTTTTCCCCAGTCTGTGAGGTAGAATGGTGTTAAAGGAATTGGACAAATCAAGGATCATTATCCTTACTACTAGACATTAAGCCCGTTACAATAACGGGCGCTAGAACAGTAGTGCCTTCTCTTTGAGAATTTTCTTTACGCTCATTTTCCTGTTCATCTATAGATCTATTTGCTATTCTGAGCCTTTCTCTTTTAGAGTTTTTCTGACGCTCATTATATTTTTCTTCTTTTTTGGGTGGCATGTTTTTAGTAGATAGTCACAGTAATATAGGCTTGTACGTCTGTAATATTTTCTGTTACAGTAATACTGGCTTTTATGTGGCTGTAATATGCGTCACTGTATTGTGTGCCTTTAATTTTCTCTCGCAGTAATACTGGTTTGTATTTCCGTAAAATGCCTGCAATTTTCTCTGACAGTAATACTGGCTTTGATGTCCGTAATATGCGTTTAATTTTCTGTCACAACAGTGGGCAATCAGCAGATTCTCCCCAGCAACTGATGTAATGTTTGGCATGTAGTTAATAATCGTGCTTGTGGCGTCTCTCCAGCAAGTACTGTGCAGTTCCCCAGCAAGTATTTTAATCTGTGCTGGCGTGCAGCAGATTATTGTATGTGTGGCGTCTCCCCAGCAATGGATTTTATGTGCGCGAAAATAAATCTACCTTTAAAAGTCATCCTATTGTAATATCATGAAAATTCGTATATTTAGGAAAACCCCATCAACGACTGCCACTTTCCACTTTACCGGGCCAGGCTTCTTAATCGCAAATCTGACATCCTCAGAGTGAACACTTGCACAACAACAAACACTAATCCCACCTCTTTGGGGAAGCTGTTCTCCACGTTTCAGTACCCAATTGGATATTTCGTGCCTTTTGTTTTAAGTCTTACCTCATTTCCAGAAATCCGATTGGATTGACTGCGCAATATTTTATAGGTCCCGCCCTCTCTGTCTTGTGTGACGTGTCAGGCGGCCTTTGAAGCATCACACCGTGCCCCGCGCATGCGCATTTTACCAGAAGACACACACACATGGACACTGGATGCACACGGGTTTTATTAAAGAGGATGGTGCTGGCGAGCTCTTTAGAGTACTGTCTTTGTGGTCCTCTCTGTGTTATACCATTAGTACTTTATTATTACTGGTGTTCAAAATTGTAATATTTATATTAACGATGCATAATCGTGGCGGATTTTATACTCCAGAGAAATGACGCACTCGCCCTCAGAAGCACGAAGAGGTATAAAGTAGTAGTTTGAGTTGCCCAGCTAAGACCTTCTCTGTTAGCCGAGCGGCTTTGCATGCCCATTGGGGAAGGCTCGGGAAGTTTATTACATTATCATGACAGTTAATCCTGATGAAACTTTTATTTATAATTAATATATTTTTGCACACACGTTCAGTTTACCACCATTTAGATAGATTTAGCACAAAAGTTTACTACTAACACAGGGTTGGGGGAGTGGAAAGTGAGTAGAGTCAAAAGAGATGCAGCTAATCGGCGGTGTCATCTTATGTCTCAGGTTGCTGAATCTGTCCGAGGCCTGAAACTGTCCTAACTGCAGCTGGACTCTTTTGAGCTTTGTCCTCCACTTCCCAACTCTGGCTCCTCGAATGGAGTGAGGTGGCTCTTTTTTATAGATTACCCAGAAGTGCTCCAGGTGTCCAGTGATCTCCTAACAGGTGTTCTTCCGGGTATGGCGGCAGTCCTGCAGTGGATGGCTCAGCCATTCCCGTTGTGCCCATATGCCCCAGCAGGATTATGCTTCCATGCTTCAACCCCTTGGCACCATAACAAGCCAGGGGGACTGCCTTCTGTTGTCCCAGGAGAGATATTGCCCCATACAAGCACTCTCTCTCTCAGTCCTTCCACAACATAGACATTCTGGCTGGGTAAGAGCACCGGGTGTCCATCACACTTTTACTGTCTCATGTAGACTACCACACATAAGTAAAGCGAGAGTCTAAAACACACTCTGCAAAATTTACTGGAATCATTCTGTAAAAAGTGCCATACAACAAGAAATTACATTGCAAAAGATACTGTGCAAATTCAAAAAGTTGAGAGGAATGGTTTCAAACAACGTTTCAATGCTTTAGAACCAAGATACACACTGCCTGGCTGAGTTACTTCAGTCAAACATCTCTGACTAAATTGTATGATTTTTGTCTCCAAATCTCTGGCACATAAAACGCAGAAGGTTTCACACTTTGCCGCAACAATGGATATATGGTCAAGCCGAACATCTGAGCCATACCCCTCTGTGATAATGCAATTCATCTATGAAACCTGGCAACTGCAAAGCTACTGTCTGCAAACATCCTACTTCCCAGAAGACCACACAGGCGACAGCATTGCACAACTTCTGAAAGATGCACTGGCATCATGGTCACTGTGAGAAGGCCACATAGTTTGCTTGACAACAGACAACAAGGCTAACAAAGGAATGTTGTAACATGTAACTGTGCTGCACTGAACCCAATGCTGGTGACAGACTGGTGTTTCTGTCACACAACTTGGAGTTTCCTCAGTTGAATTTTACAATTGATTTATTTTTTCTGATTATATTTGTGCAATATTGGACAAACTTAAAATTATTAATTTCTTTGAAAATGTTATAGACTTGGTATTTTTGTGTCTCTGTGCAATATATGGCAGAAGTTGTTTACAAATGGTATAGTTTTTTTCCTGTGCAGTATTTGACAGAACTTTGGATTTTTACACTATAGTACAGTATGTTATGTTTTTTTCTTGGTTGTATGCTGCACAATTCACCTTAGAGCAGTTTATACTTATCCAGCTTTATCCTGTAGTTATAATTAGTATTCCCTTTGGATTTATATCTTGTTTACATTAAAAGTACTGTAAGTGTCTGTTTAAAATGCTCTCATTTTAATAGTTTTGTTGGCCTTAGTGCAGTTTTTGTGTAAATCCTGTAGGCCACTTTGAAAAGGTTTACTCATACTTGCACTGTTTGATCTCAGTAATTCTTTGACTGGTGATTTTAATGTTTTTGTTATTTTACTTAATTTTTAAATAAATAAGACCTTTTTTTCTTGACTATTGTTTTCTTTAATCTCATTAGTAAGCTACAATTAATATCCTATTAACAAGACCCAGCTAGATCAATAAGGCTTTTACAAACACGTTTTTAAAAAATGCAAAATGTTGTCTAATTATCATTATTGTCAAAGTACCAGAAAATATCAAGATACAACTTTTTGCCAATATCACAAACCCTTAACTCCAAGTTATTTAAGCATAAATTTTGTTAGCTCCACTCTGTACATATATACACACACTAGGGGGCTTTGCCCCCTGCTCGCTTCGCTTTCCAACCCCTGGGCTGGCGCTACGCACTAAACACTTTGCAGTTCTGCCGCTCGTGTATGGGTAAGTGGATGTACAATTTAAACAGATTGTTATTTTCATGAGAATTGTTACGTATGCATAATAGAACTAACTATTTTACATTACAGCGAGTAATTAACCATATTAAAAAAAAACTGTAAAATGTAATAATTTGAAAGTAAATTATGTTTTTATGTTGCGTTAAGTGTTATTTGTTGCATTATACGATTTCATTCTGTTTGGCTTTGAAATTAATATGCAAATACTTTTTAAACTTGCACTTTTACTGTAAACTTAAGTAAAAACAATGTTTTGAATTAAATTTTCATCAATATCATATTGATTTTTGATTCTGTGCTTTGCCCCCTACTTGCTTCATTTGCCAACCTCCGGACTGGCGCTACGCACTAAACACTTTGCAGTTCTGCTGCTCACGTATGGGGATGTGGATGTATAATTAAACAGATTATTTTCATGGGCATTGTTCCATTTGTGTAATAGAACTATTTTACATTACAGCAAGTAATTAACCATATTAAAAATAGTAAAATGTAATAATCTGAAAGTCAATTATGTTTCATGGTGTGTTAAGAGTTAATCGTTGCATTATACGATTTCTTTCTGTTTGGCTTTGAAATTAACATGCAAATACTTTTTAAACTTACATTTCTACTCTAAAACTTCAGTAAAAACAATTTTTTTAATGAAATTTGTGTCAATATCGCATTGGTTTTTGATTCTGTGTTTGGACTTTAATCGTGACATCGCAATGTACAACTGCTTGTGACTGAATTTCGTTTCTTCCTCTAATCAATAAACTGACTTTTTTAAATGTTTGTGTCTGTGATTTGTTAATTGTCTTTGCAAAAGCTTGTCTAACGGGAAACTGTTAACGTTTTAATTCGAATGGCACATCAAGATCTCCTTTACTGTTTAAAGTTATTCTTGGGAGATGTACTAAATTACCTTTCTTGGATACATCATTTTTTCAACAGTATTTCGGGTTGCGGAAGACTGGATGGTGTTAACGGTTGTAGATATTCTACAGGATATTGTAAGTTGATGTTTTCATCTCCCGCACGATCACCACCAATTGTTTTAGCATAGTCTATTGATACACATTTAACCAATTTGCAGTGTAACTGATGTACAATTTCAGGTTAATTTGTTTGACTTATTTTCTTGGTGCTAGGATTGCCCGTGTACTCATTTCCTCTGTTGATAACCCTTTGGGATGAAATTCTTCAGTAAGATTTTAAATAATATGTCTTCTTTAATTGGGAACTTAATGTGAGGGAAACGTAAAAATTTATAAGAGCTGAGAGAGCAGGATCTTGTGGTGTTATGGGTCCACAGCTCTCCAGCAAAGGCCAGTTCGTTTTTAAATAAATAATCACCGCGCTCGCGGCTTAGCAAGGGGGCGTGGTGACTGTAGCGAGCCGCAGGGCGATCTGCGGTGTGGGCGTTTCTCACCTAAGTGCACAGGTGCGAGACTGCCCACATCCGTGATCGTTCCTGTGGCTAATGGGCTGCAGCTGCCATGTCCTCTCCGCATATATAGAGAAACGCGAGCAGGTTAAAGGGGAGAAAGAAGTAAAAGGAAAGACAGAAAGAAACAGAGGTTGCAGGAGGAGGCAGGAAGCAGTAGAGAGAGAGAGAGACAGAGAGAGAGTCGGTGCGGGAGAGCGAGTGAGTGCAGGCTCGCGTGCAGCTGTACAGGTAGCTTGGGTGTTAGGCCGACACCCGAGGAGTAGCAGTAGTGGTCGCTCCCGCAGAGTTGATTTTGAAGGGCGGGAGTGACCGGAAGGTGGATGACTCTCCGCATAAGGCCGCGGACGGCAGCGGGAGTTGGGACTTGGGGTGTGTATTCCCCAGCGTGGGCGCCCCAGTCGCTGTGGAACCCAAGTCGCTGTCTGGAGGACTCTCCAGGAGCCAGGGGTCGGTGAGGCGATTCAAACAGCTGAAGCAGGACAGTGCAGAGAAGGTCAGCTGCATGTAGAGCAACTCCCCTGTTGAGAAGCCCAGGTGGGAGAAGCAAGGGGGGCCGCCAGTAGTAGAAGGATGCACCGGATTTTTAAAAGGACAGCTTTCTGCATGGTTTTAACCTCGTTGTTTTAAAAATGTTTTCTAATGGATTTTAACCTCCACTTCAGCACTAGTTTTAAGGATTATTTATTTAAGGAAGTTTATGAAAGAACTGCATAGCACTTTAACTTTGAACACTACACTGTTGCACTTTGGATTTGTTGTTTGAATAAAATCACTTTGCACTTTTATACATCATCCCCTTGCTCAATTGTTTATTGCCTCACTGTCTAGCTCATCGGTGACATTACCGATGGTGTTGGGTTCAAGGGCTCCCTAACAGCCGATGGGAGCGTGGAGCCCGAACCCACATCGTCACAGATCTGTGTCTGTCAAAAGCATTCACACGAATAAGTGGTGAGAGTACCGTGCGCATGGTTGAGAGGTGGGCGGGACTTGAAAAAATCTCATGACAAAAGTCTCGTTTCACGGGACTTGTAAACATGTCTTGGAAATAGTCTTGTCTCAGGGTTTTTTTATATAATGATGATATATAATATATAAAAAAATTTACTTTTTGTGTAGTATTCTTTCACGTTGTTACTTACTTACTGGTTTCCACATAAGCTTGTGGTTGATGTTAAAATCCTCCTCCTTGCATAGAAACTGTTAAATGGCTAAGGCCCTGCTTATCTACAGTATCTGCGCTCATCATTTCATACAAACTGGAGTACACCTTACAGTGTCAAGATCTCAGACCTTTAAGGATTTGAAGCATTAATAAAAGACCAGTGGAGGCTGCACTCTGCATTATCTACCACCTTTTATAAAAGACTCCCATTCAGCTTGGCTGAAAATCTACTGCTTCAGCAGACTTATTAATAACCAGTAATGGCGCAATGCACGATAACGTGCAGTGAATACACTTGACTTGAGCATTCCTAGTTTTCATACTCTTTCTCTGTACGTTTAGCATTCGTTTCCTCAGAGGTTGATGCGTTTGCTGCATCCTGAGCAACTCTTCTTTTCTCCACTCTAGCAGCCTGCTTCTTCTCTTTTTTCGTCGGCATCTTTTCACGTTAAAACTGATTCAGTGTTTATGTAGCAATTACTTTTCCTTAATTTTTCACTTAAGTGTTCAATCTGCCTCAAGAATGATTTAAAATATGAAGAGGTAGGGGAAGTCATGGCGAAGATTATAGGAATGAGAACGGTGCCCATACACATGCGCTGCATGTCTGCCCTGCTAGCCGCTGCCAAGAGTTGATTCTATAATAAAATAAAAATATAAAGAGAGGGATAACCTTGGAGGTCAATCATCACCCCGAAAGTGGACAGTAGATGTCACGTAATATGTGTGTACCAAATTTCAGGTCAATAGGTCAACCAGTTTATGAGGTACAGGTGATTTACAATCCTGGACAGACAAACGGACAGCCACGGTAGTGTATTATATAAGAAGTTAACTTCTGCCCAGATATTATTATTATCTGTTATTATAGCACTCCTTTTGTTTGTCAATTTTATATTTCTGTACAAATAACTATTATGAACTGTTAATGTCTCTTTTCAATTACTTTTCCCTTCTCTGTATTATGATATAGTCCTAGGCGCCATTGGTATATTGTCAAGCAATTTTCTTGCCCATGGGAAAGACACAAAAAATACTTAGTAACCTTAGAATCCACGAATGAAAGAAATCAATCTTCTTTGACTTCCCAGTAGCGTAGAATGCCCTTGGATCAGTTGGCTGAAGTCTCCAGAGCTGTGTCTGTGTTGGACATTGTTTATATGTCTACATTATAACTGACTAGACCGCCACATGTTTATTTTCAGTAGGCATTCAGCTGACTGGAGATTTTAGTTTCCTCTCGTCAGTCGAAGTGTCACATTTCAATACTAATGCCAATGCATATGTTGTTAAGATCAATGTGTCAAACATCTTGAAATTTCTTTTTTTATTTTTACTATGTGTTTTACCCAGTCTTTATTTTTCTGAATCCATCCTGTAAATTGTAAAATGTACACTTTCTCAGTAAATTTTTTGCATTGTTCTAAACCTATTCTCAGTTAAGAGAGCTATTCAAAAATAAGTTGAATTAAAGAGCAATCAGTAACATTTATTGGTGAATGATACACAGTGCGGGATTGGTTGATAACACAAGGTAAAAGCAATGTGCATTCTGACAGATCTTTGTAGATGGATCAGTAAACATATAAGAAAAGGCTTTACAACCCCTCTATGAGGAAAAAAAATAATTTTTTACTAGAATGCCTTGTATTGTTGTTCATGTAAAAGTCATCCCTCTAAATCTAAATGTGGACTATTGTGTGCAGTCTGTGAACTATGAGGAACGGTTAAAGAATGTGATTAAATGTGTTTAGTTCTTTTTGATGCAATCTTCAATTCATTTTACTCTCTTCTGTTTACAGAGAAAAAGAGAACCTGCCGTTTCCGGTAACGTCTATAAAGTGAAGGCAAGTGTCCATCTATCTAGGAGCTATTAGAGATGGAATATAAATGGGAATAAATTGACTCAGAAGAGACAAGTAATGTGTGATGTGCTATGCAGATCACTGTTGCCGTTTCAGAGTGGATCCTTCTAGAATCATTGTGTCCGAGTGAAAACCAAACCATTGGATTCTGACATAAAGGAGACTGAGAAGGCATTATGTTCATTACGTTCTACAAAAGGTAATATATGAAAATAATTATAAAAAAATCAACGTAGCTTCAGACTTCACAGTTTTCTGTGCTGTGTTGCTTCACAGTTGGTTTTCTGGTCGGGCGCTGCGTTGTCCACTTTTTAAGTTTAACTTTCCTGGCACACGGAAAGAACCATAAAACGGCAGCACCTCTCAAAAACTATTAACAATAAGCAGATCAACAGAAGTCTAGTAACCAGTTGCATTGGCCAGCTGGAGTGAAGGACACGGCTTATGTTTGTGTGATTGGTGGGTTTTAATTTATACAGATGCTGTTCATAAAATTAGAATATCATGACAAAGTTGATTTATTTCAGTAATTCCATTCAAAAAGTGAAACTTTTATATTAGATTTATTCATTACACACAGACTGATGTATTTCAAAAGTTTATTTCTTTTAATGTTGATGATTATAACTGACAACTAATGAAAGTCCCAAATTCAGTATCTCGGAAAATTAGAATATTGTGAAAAGGTTAAATATTGACGACGCCTGGTGCCACACCGTAATCAGCTAATTAACTCAAAACACCTGCAAAAGCCTTTAAATGGTCTCTCAGTCTAGTTCTGTAGGCTACACAATCATGGGGAAGACTGCTGACTTGACAGTTGTCCAAAAGACGACCATTGACACCTTGCACAAGGAGGGCAAGACACAAAAGGTCATCGCTAAAGAGGCTGGCTGTTCACAGAGCTCTGTGTCCAAGCACATTAATAGAGAGGCGAAGGGAAAGACAAGATGTGGTAGAAAAAAAGTGTACAAGCAATAGGGATAACCGCACCCTGGAGAGGATTGTGAAACAAAACCCATTCAAAAATGTGGGGGAGATTCACAAAGAGTGGACTGCAGCTGGAGTCAGTGCTTCAAGAACCACCACGCACAGACGTATGCAAGACATGGGTTTCAACTGTCGCATTCCTTGTGTCAAGCCACTCTTGAACAAGAGACAGCGTCAGAAGCGTCTCACCTGGGCTAAAGACAAAAAGGACTGGACTGCTGCTGAGTGGTCCAAAGTTATGTTCTCTGATGAGAGTAAATTTTGAATTTCCTTTGGAAATCAAGGTCCCAGAGTCTGGAGGAAGAGAGGAGACGAACAGAAGCCACGTTGCGTGAGGTCCAGTGTAAAGTTTCCACAGACAGTGATGGTTTGGGGTGTCATGTCATCTGCTGGTGTTGGTCGATTGTGTTTTCTGAGGTCCAAGGTCAACGCAGCCGTCTACCAGGAAGTTTTAGAGCACTTCATGCTTGCTGCTGCTGACAAACTTTATGGAGATGCAGATTTCATTTTCCAACAGGACCAAAAGCTACCAGTACCTGGTTTAAGGACCATGGTATCCCTGTTCTTGATTGGCCAGCAAACTCGCAAACTGGGGTATTGTGAAGAGGAAGATGCAATACGCCAGACCAACAATTCAGAAGAGCTGAAGGCCACTATCAGAGCAACATGGGCTCTCATAACACCTGAGCAGTGCCACAGACTGATCGACTCCATGCCACGCCGCACTGCTGCAGTAATCCAGGCCAAAGGAGCCCCAACTAAATATTGAGTGCTGTACATGCTCATACGTTTCATGTTCATACCTTTCAGTTGGCCAACATTTCTAAAAATCCTTTTTTTGCATTGGTCTTAATTGATATTCTAATTTTCCGAGATACTGAATTTGGGACTTTCATTAGTTGTCAGTTATAATCATCAACATTAAAAGAAATAAACATTTGAAATACATCAGTCTGTGTGTAATGAATGAATCTAATATACAAGTTTCACTTTTTGAATGGAATTACTGAAATAAATCAACTTTGTCATGATATTCTAATTTTATGAGCAGCACTTGTATAAGGTGGACTGGCAGAGACCTTTTCACCCATCGGTAACCTGAAATATTGCTTGCTTCTCTAAGTGTTGTGACTTGAAGAAGATCTTGTAGTTATCTGAGGGCCAACAGCAAAAAATTTGAAAGCTAGAATCTCATCCTGTCACAGCTATAACTGGAAGTGTTGCCTGTTCTAAGTAAAGACCTGCTTACTTAACATACTTAGTCATTTTCTTTCTTGGTAGGGGAGTTGGAGTGGGATGCTGAGGGAAGGTGTCCTATAAGGAAAACTGCAACATTTGGGTGCAAGCACCCCTTGTACAATACAAGGAAAGGGAGAATCTCTGACTGCACATGAGTCTACTTTCTTTGTATGACATGGAAAACAATAAGAATGTGCACATTAAGGAAGAAGACTGTGAATGGGAATGCATGCAACATCAGATGAATATTTATAGCATTGAGGAAGAGGATGATTATAAATTGGGACCAATAAATGTTAAAGGAGAATCTGAGCCAACATCAGATACAAGTGATTTGCAGCTAAATACAATTGTAAACCATGTCAAGGCAGAAGACTTCAAATCAGAGGCTGTCTCTCAACTTGTGTGTCCAGAAGAAGAGCTAACTGGAACAGACTTCACAAAAAGTAGACCTCACTCCTTCCAGAATGATTATGTCCAAGTGAAAACCGAACCTTTGGATTCTGACATAAAGGAGACAGAGAGTGCATCATGTTCCGTGCATTCTGGAGAAGGTAAGAGATAATAATTGTAAAAATAATCAATGTGAAGCTCAGTGTGATCTACATACAGGGTCTGTCTGTCTTTCTCAGAATTTAGAAATGTGAGCTAATTTTGATTCATGAACTTCAAACTAAACACCAAACTTGTTTTAATTAGGTCTTTTTGATGCCATAGATATGTTTTAAACTGAGCAACTCATTTTTAAAAACCATAATTTATTATTTTTGAATTCCCTGAAATGCTGTGCAATGACCACAGTTCCACAGTTTACGAGGTTTACACCAAGTAAAAAGACAAGCATGAATGTTAACTGATTCCCAGGATTAACATTACCCTAAGGAGGTTATTTCTAGAGGTATATTGTAATCCTACTTGACCCAATAGTACTATTCAGAAACTCACACAACTAAAAGAAATGTCCCAGAGCTCCAAAAAGAATTTAAGTTTGAGGTATGGTTATTTGACCAAGCATTGATTAACTCCTTTCTTTAACAGCAAATACTACTAGATACTGTAAATGATCTGTGAAACTACCAACAGTTGTATTAAGTAATGAGAGATCAATATTGCGAGCAAAGACTATATTCTCTATATAAATGCACAATTAGCAATCTGACTTGGGGATTGTCGGTAACATCTCAAAAAAGGTTCTTTCACCTCTGGGGTTCTTTTTGTATTGGTGGATAAGTCAATGCTGGAAATGTCTACGTTATTAGCCTTGATTTACATGGTCAGTGCTCACGTCTCAGACATGATGCTGGTACGAGCCTATTGCTGCCCCTGCCTTTTTACAGATCAAATACAGAGCAATAATAACACCTCAACAGAGGCCATGGGCCATTGCCTATGGGGACTTCCCCTGAAAAGTCTACACTTTAGACTACCTTAACTGCTTTCTTTCTGGGGCTTACCAGATAAACTACCTTTGAAAGCGTCACACACATCTAAAACATTATCAATATGACCTAAGGTGACTGCCTCCACTTCAGTACTTCAGCATGGGCCAGAGGGACACCTGCATTCTTCTGCTTTTTCATTGTTACCCCCGAACTGGAGCCTCAGTGGTTAGAGAAGAAGAAACACCTTAATGAACATTTATGACGTACTCCAACAAACATCGGGAGGTTCTCCTGTGTGTTGTCCTGTTCTCTACGTTTGAAAGCGCTTAACAAATAATCTCTCGAACAAGCACACGGGGGCAGATGATCTTAATAAAAGGCAAGTTTCAGTGAGGAAGTATTTAACTTTAATCATTCGTGATGTTTTTTTTGCAGAGAAACCAGGCAGTAAATAGTAGAAGTTTAAAATGAGGAGAAAAAAATACATCCTGAACAATTCAAACCAATGTCCGTAAAACAAACTTCTCTTAAATGTAACAGAGAGTCAGAGATGTGCCTGTGTAATTTAAAGAGTTCATTCTACTTAATACACCTGAGATGTTCTTTAAAAGAATGTGCTGCCATGGCTTTGCCTTCCTCTACGTAAAGGTGTTTGTTTCTCAAATCATACATGCTGCTGTCCTTATACTCTTATGTGCCTCTGGGCCTTCCCCTTCTTTTTCCTGTTTAAATCCAGTTTTCCCTCTTCTATCTAGACAGTAATAGACTCTTTTCTATGAAATCTTTGGATTCTTTGTGATCTGTTACATGATATAACCTTTATTCTGCAAAAGCAAAAAAGTAGACTGACATGTTTCTTGAGAAAGCTGTTTCATGTTCGTATTTTGAAACCCAGAACTCAACTTAAGAACAGAATAACAGGTTTCAGTGATACTAATGCAGTTAGAATCGTTTTTCCAGTAACCAGTTATCATTTAAACATGACTAATTAAGGAAACGTTAAGGGAACTGACCATTAGGACTCTGGAAGAGTGGCTGCAGAAAATGGATGACGGCTCACTTGCAGAGTTTTCATACTGTCAAATGAAAAAGTTTGGGAACCCCTCCTAATTCTTTGGATTTTTGTTTATCATTGGCTGAGCTTTCAAAGTAGCAACTTCCTTTTAATAAATGACATGCCTTATGGAAACAGTAGTATTTCAGCTGTGACATTAAGTTTATTGGATTAACAGAAAATATGCAATATGCATCATAACAAAATTAGACAGGTGCATAAATTTGGGCACCCCAACAGAGATATTACATAAACACTTAGTTGAGCCTCCTTTTGCAAATATAACACCCTCTAGATGCCTCCTATAGCCTTTGATGAGTGTCTGGATTCTGGATGGAGGTATTTTTGAACATTCTTCCATACAAAATCTCTCCAGTTCAGTTCAATTTGATGGCTGCTGAGAATGGACAGCCTGCTTCAAATCATCCCATAGATTTTCGATGATATTCAAATCAGGGGACTGTGGCAGCCATTCCAGAACATTGTACTTCTCCCTCTGCTTGAATGCCTTTTTAGATTTCGAACTATGTTTTGGGGTCATTGTGTTGTTGGAATATCCAACCCCTGCGTATCTTCAACTTTGTGACTGATGATTGAACATTATCCTGAAGAATTTGTTGATATTGGGTTGAATTCATCTGACCCTCGACTTTGACAAGGGCCCCAGTCCCTGAACTAGCCACAAAGCCCCATGGCATGATGGAACCTCCACCAAATTTGACAGTAGTTAGCAGGTGTTTTTCTTGGAATGTGGTGGTCTTCTTCTGCTGTGTACAGCACTTTTTGTTATGACCAAATAACTCAAGTTTTGTCTCATCATTCCAAAGCACTTTGTTCCAAAATGAATCTGGCTTTTCTAAATGAGCATTTGCATTCAACAAGCGACTGTTTGTGGCGTGAGTGCAGAAAGGGCTTCTTTCTCCTCACCCTGCCATACAGATGTTCTTTATGCAAATTGTGCTAAATTGTAGAACGAAGTACAGATACACCATCTGCAGCAAGATGTTTTTGCAGGTCTTTGGAGGTGATCTGTGGGTTGTCTGTAACCATTCTCACAATCCTGCACTTATGCCACTCCTGTATTTTTCTTGGCCTGCCAGACCTGCTGGGTTTAACAGCAACTGTGCTTGTGGCCTTCCATTTCCTGATTCCATTCCTTACAGTTGAAACTGACAGTTTAAACCTCTGAGATAACTTTTTGTAGCCTTCCCCTAAACCATGATACTGAACAATCTTTGCTTTCAGATCTTTTGAGAGTTGCTTTCAGGATCCCATGCTGTCACTCTTCAGAGGAGAGTCAAAGGGAAGCACAACTTGCAAATGACCACCTTAAATACCTTTATATCTCATGATTGGACACACCTGTCTATGAAGTTCAAGCCTTAACGAGCTAATCCAACCAATTTGGTGTTGCAAGTAATTAGTATTGAACAGTTACATGTATTCAAATCAGCAAAATTACAAGGGTACCCAAATTTTTGCACAGCCAGTTTTTCACATTTGATTCAATTTCATACAACTAAATACTGCTTCACTTAAAATCTTTGTTCAGAAAACACCTCAGTACTCATGTTCCTAGGAAATGGAAGACATATCACTGTTATCTTTTTTGTTGAAAGTCGAGTCAATTATTATGCAGGCTGAGGGGGGTTTCCAAACTTTTTCATATGACTATATATTGCAGACTGACAGTGAATGCAAATGCAACCATAAATACTGGTCTTTCTTTATGAAAATGGAAGGACTGATGCAATATGTTACTTGGATGTAAATGATGCACATTTTAGGATGATTTGATTACAACAACCATATGTTAGGAATCACACACGCGCACATACACACACACTCAAACAATCACACATTATATCACGTACATTTGTTTAATAGCAGATGCATATACAAGCAAAGACAACTGCCTGTTTGTATTTGCATACTCGTACATCGTCAGGTCCGCCATTTATGTGAAAACATTGCACGTGAGCTGCATTCACTTGTAGATCACTCCATCCACAATGTGCTATCTTGCATGTTCTTTTCCCACGTAATACGCTTTGCTTGTATATCTTGACACTTGGCACACGTTGTGCCGAACTTCATCATGTGTTATAAGTAAGAACAGACACTCTTCGATGAGCAGTTATTGATATATTGATGCCCTTTCACATAGTGAAGGTCAAACAAACCCAACAAGTCTGGAATCACATTTTTTTTGTTGTTGTAAATAATAAATCTGCTGTATATACTAGATACCTTTGACTATTTGGAGATAGATCACACTCGACCGACAGGGAAACACAGTGTGACTGCTGTTGTGATCTGTTAGCTTTTCAAAAGCAATATTTGAAAAGTCAGTGCTGACAATCTATTTACATTACCATTCACAATGATGGAAGTGGGCATTTCCAACAGTAAGTAATAATATCTGAATCAAGACCCCTTATGAAAGCACTCCACAGAGAAGCACAATTTAAGCAAAGAAGAATCTCGTTGTTTCTTGTCACTAAGTGTATTATCTCCAGTGCCCCCGCTGTTGAAAAATGTCTCCCAACCGTGTTGTCATAGAAACTGCAAAAATGTAGGATGGCCACTATTGATTATGTTGTAAACAATTAATCTGATCAAGTTTTTATTGACTAATCTGACAGACTTTATCCATTTTATTTAATTCTTGCTGTATTTGAATGTTTATGGAAAAAAAGACATGAAGTCATCTAAGCTGTGTTTTTTTTTTTTTTTTTTTTTAGTTATGAGAGGAGAGATGTATGTGAAAGATAAATTTAGAATTGCAAGTGACCTTTAAAAAAATGGTCACGCATTTATTAAATAATAATATTCTTGAGACCACATATGGATTTTTATTTTAGAAGATGTAAATACAGTTGTAAAGTTATTTTGTCTAACTCCAAGACATTTGCCTCAGCCAAGTGTATTTGACATAATGTGGCTTAATAATTTTGCAAAGTATAAATGATAGCACCTGAAAGCTTGTTTCAGAGGATGGCAGTTCATATCTCTTAAAGAGTGGACGAAAGCAAAGCTGATGTACTATACATTTGAAGTTGTGGTGTATTGAACACTTGGATGCGGAAAATAGATGGTCATTTCCAAAGGGTGGGACTGAACCATGTGTTTGCCTGGGGGGTTTCCAACCAGGATCCCAAGCTGTTTCATTGTGTAATGGGTGCGGCAAAATGCTGTACCAATGCATGCTCCCCAACCTGCTCTCTGACCTGACCTGATATATTTCAGAGCAACCTCTAAATGTCGTTTCTTTGCAGAACTGTTTCTCTATTTGATTTCTTACTGTATGACAATTTCTCTCAAAACTGTGACAAGGAGGGATCACAGATTGTGTGTAAATCAGTTAGTTCATCTTCACATTTTTCATGGTCTTTGGCAATGTTTCATTTTTGGGATAAAAAAATAAAATAAAGCCCAATAGATATCATACTTAATAACATAGCAAGTACTTTTCTTTTAGATCTACAAGATGACAGCTGAACAGTCCGAATTTGCTGTCCCTAGCTAAAAATATTGAGTAGCATCCATTTGCAGAGCCACAGCACCATACAGTTAGGTCCATAAATATTTGGACAGAGACAACTTTTTTCTAATTTTGGTTCTGTACATTACCACAATGAGTTTTAAATGAAACAACTCAGATGCAGTTGAAGTGCAGACTTTCAGCTTTAATTCAGTGGGGTGAACAAAACGATTGCATAAAAATGTGAGGCAACTAAAGCATTTTTTGAACACAATCCCTTCATTTCAGGGGCTCAAAAGTAATTGGACAAATTAAATAACTGGAAATAAAATGTTCATTTCTAATACTTGGTTAAAAACCCTTTGCTGGCATTGACAGCCTGTAGTCTTGAACTCCTGGACATCACCAGATGCTGGGTTTCCTCCTTTTTAATGCTCTGCCAGGCCTTTACTGCAGCAGCTTTCAGTTGCTGTTTGTTTGTGGGCCTTTCTGTGCGAAGTTTAGTCTTCAACAAGTGAAATGCATGCTCAGTTGGGTTAAGATCAGGTGACTGACTTGGCCATTCAAGAAGTTTCCACTTCTTTGCTTTAATAAACTCCTGGGTTGCTTTGGCTTAATATATATTTTTCTTATGTTTGCATATTGCAGAAGTAAGACTTTTTGTTCTGTAATTACGTTGACCAATTTTGTTTTCCTTCTTAAACACTGGAGTCACATTTGCAACTTTCCAGTCCTCTGGTAATTCTTTTCCTAAGTAACTGTTCAAATATTCTTAATAAGGATTCAGAAATTACAATTACTACTACTCTGGGAAATACAATTAAGGGATTTGCTCAATTAGTACACACAGGTTACGTACAAGTTCATAGAAGTAACATCACCTTTAAGACACAAATACATTACATTTTTTTCCTTCTCAATGCACATTTTGTGTTAACATGTGTATGCATTTTTTTTAAACACAGTGGTAAACCTGTTTTTATGCAATCTGTAGTGAGAAAATAATTACATCTGGAACTGGATTAACTGGTCACCCACTCTTTCTGAACGTAATGTTTATTTGAAACTGTACATTTTTTATTTCTACAGATTTACAAGAAAGACGGACCGTCTCTCAGTCTTCATTCTTTGAGGTATCTCTTCACTGTAGACCACAGCAAAATGAAAATGTGAAAAAACTGACATCAGAATCGGGGATTTTGACACCAGCCTCAGTGAAATGTAGTTCTCTACGTGTTGTGAAATTAACAAGAGTAAGAATAATCCATATTCAACGACCGGTGCACAATTCAAAAGAAACAGCTCTGGATGTTTGCCAAAAGCAGACAAGAACATTTAAAGAGAAATCAAGATCCGAACTTTGCAGGAGTCGCAAACAACAGAAGCCATACTGTTCTGAATGTGGAAAACAATTCTTTAGCAAAAGCAGTCTTGAAAGACACAAACGAGTACACACTGGAGAGAAGCCATATTGCTGTAATGAATGTGGGAAAAAATTTAACACCAGTGGTAATCTTAAGATCCACACAAGAATTCACACAGGAGAGAGGCCATATTGCTGTTCTGAGTGTGGCAAACAATTCTCAAGGAGTACTTCTCTTCGGGTTCATTCAAGATTGCACACAGGAGAGAAGCCATATTGCTGTTCTGAGTGTGGTAAGCGATTTTCTGATATAAGCAATCTTAAGAGTCATGCAAGAATTCACACCAGAGAGAAGCTGTATCACACTTCTGAAAGTGTCAAACAAGTTTCTCATGATCTGCAATCTTTATACTAATATAAGAACTCACAAAGAAGAAATGCCATATAGCTGTTCAGAGTGTGGCAAAGGAATTAGCATACATTGCAAGCTTCAGATCCATTTAAAAATACACACTGGACAGAGGCCATATTGCTGTTCTGACTCTGGAAAATGATTCTCTAGGAGTGGCAGATTTCAAATACATAAAAGATTTCATATTGGAGAAAGGCCTTATCGGTGTTCGGACAGTGGCAAACAGTTCTTTAATAAAAGCAATCTTCAGATTCATACAATAATTCACACAAGAGAAATTCCATACTGCTGTTGTGAATGTGGCAAAGGATTTAGCACAAATGGCTAGCTTCAAGTCCACTTAAGAATACACAATAGAGAGAAGCTTTTTTTCTTTTCTAACTGTGGCAAAGTATTCTCAGGGAGTAGTACTCTTCAGGTCCATTCAAGAGTACACACTGGATAGAAGCCATATTGCTGTTCTGAGTGTGGTAAACGATTCTCTACGAGTAGCAGCTTCCAGAGACATAAGAGAATTCACAGTGGGGAGAGGCCATGTTGCTGTTCTGACTGCGGCAAAAAATTAACTGTTAAAAGCAATCTTCAGAATCACACAAGAATTCACAAGGAAAAATCCAAAGTAAATGAAATATTATTTGCAGCAGTAAAATATGCCTGAAGAGTGAGGTTCACTCCTATTTTGACAGTAAGCATGAAAAGCAGGGTAAGAATTCCACTGAATGTTTTATTTACCGCCCCCTGACACTGATGAACACATTCAATATGTGAAGTTACTGGGAAAAGTGTTTTATTACAATTCACCACTCTGCAGACAGTGTGCTCCATCTCTTGTATATTACCAACAGTGACCATTTGAATGGCCTTCCACCCTAGTGCACTTTTTTATTAGATACAGAGGCTTTTGACTGGCTCAGTTAATACTATCCAGGAAGAGTCTTGGAAACACAATATTGATTCCTTTTCCTTTGTTTTATTTATTCATAATGTTCATTCTTTTTAGTATTTAGGCAGTATAATGTTATCTTCTGTTAAAAGCATTGTTTCTTCTAATATTGACAATGCAATTAAGGATTTTAAGCATTCTATCAGCAAATGAATCAACTTGTCATCATCCCTGCTTTAATTAGCTATCATACAGATAATCACCCTTCCTTTTTTAAAGTTTGAGTCCAATGATCCCACTCCCAATTTCTCTTAAGTATTAGAAAAACATCAGGGGCCTCCTGTATAACACCATGCATAGAATTCACACTAAAACCTGGCGTATGGACAAAACTTGAAATATCCGTACACAGAAATAAATCCATATGCATTAAACTGTGTGTACACAAAGTTCCACACACTTCTCCTACAGGAGAAAAAACCGGACACAATGAAGGAAAAAAAATTGAAATGTAGACTTTAATCTCAATGTTTATTTTGTCATTGAAGTAGAATGTTGTAAGCTTCATATTAAAATCGATGTTTTATTTACTAGTTTCTCAAATCCCACCATAACTAAAGTAGCATGTTAAATTCTTCATATTTTATGTGTTCTATGTGTGTGAATCACCATGTGCCTTTTAAATGACAGGAGCGTGCAAGCACTGATTGCCACACAGAATATTTTACATTCATGATACTACAGCTCCTTGAACATTTTAGGAGACTAAGATGTATTCTTGATATAATTTTCATGATGAAATGCATTAAAATATGTATTAAATATATGGGGCACAGTGGCGCAGCAGTAGCGATTAGCTGGCACCCTGTCCTGTTGCTGCCTCTTACAAGATGCTTGCTGGGACATGCGCGACCCAGAATGGAATAATTTATTGTAGCAGTACTGTCTTTGTCAAATGTACTAACCCCCAATTCCTGTCCTTCTGTTTTCTTTCTCCATGTAGCCAGTCACCACACAATGAACTTTGTAGTAAAAGTTAAAACCAGTTGTAAAACTTTTATGGAACATTGAATAATCTTCATTATTATTATTATTATTCATAATAATAATAATAATAAGTTACATTTATTGAGTGCCTTTCACAAACCCAAGGTTGCTTTACATACAGAGTTAAAAAAAAAAAAAAAGAAGTACACAGATGACAAAAGTTCTTAGAAGAGGAAAGTTTTCAGTTGAGATTTAAAAGTGCAGAAATCTCGGAGAGACTGAGGAAGAGAGTTCCAGAGTTGAGGGCCTATAGCACTGAAGGACCTGCCTCCCAGGGTGGAGAGTCTGGTGCCTGGGACAGTAAGGAGATTACTGCATGACAAGGAGTGTAAGGAGCTAGTAGCTGATTGAGGTAGAGGGTGGCAAGGTTCTGTTGGGCTTTGAAGGAGAGAAGCAGAATCGTGAATTTAATCCTTGATGGAAACGGTAACCAGTGAAGTTGGGCGAGAACAGGGGAGATGTGAGCAAAACGCTTTGTGTGGGTGAGGACTCTGGCTGCCGAGTTCTGAATATACTGTAGCTTCTGTAAAGATTTTGCAGGGAGGCCAATGAAGAGGGAATTACAGTAATCAATATGAGACATTATGAAACAATGAACCAGAGTTTGAGCATCATTAAAGGACAGAAATGGACGGAGGTGGGCAATGTTAAATGATAGAATTAAATTTTGGACAGAGACCTAATGTGTAGCTCAAAGTTAAGTGATGAATCAAACAAAACACCAAGATTTCTGACAACAGGAGCAGGTTTGACAAGTGTACCCTCAACAGAAATGGAGAAATTGGATGCCTTGGGATTTTGGACCTACCAGTAACACTTCAATTTTATTGACATTAAGTTTGAAAAAAATATTTTCCATCCATAGCTTAAGATCAGTGATGCAGTCAGTGAGTGTGCTAGGAGTTGAATCTGCAGGGGAGTCTGTACTAAGATAGAACTGTATATTGTCTGCATAAAAATGGAAGTTAAGGCGATGTCTGCGAAAAATCTGTCCCAATGGAAGGATATAGAGTAGAGAAAGTAATGGCCCAAGGACTGAACCATGAGGGACACCACGCGACACAGGTAAGGTGGAGGATTTATATCAGCCGAATGTGACAAACTGTTGCCTATTAGAGTGATATGATGTGAGCCATTGAAAGGCTAAGCCAGAGATGCCTAGAGCAAAGAGACGTGACAGGAGCATTTGATGATTAACAGTGTCAAATGCTGCACTTAAGTCAAGAAGAAGGAGAGTATTAAGTGAACCATAGTCTGCAGATTGGGGAAGATCATTAACTACACGGAGAAGACTTGTCTCGGTACTGTGCTGTTTTTTGAAAGCCAGACTGAAACTGCTCATAGAGTATATTGTCTAGAAGAAAAGCATGGAGTTATGTAGCAACCACATGTTCCATCACCAAAAAAGGGAGATTACAAATAGGCTTGTAACTGGAGAGAAAGGAAGGATCAGGTCAGGTTTTTTAAGGACTGGGGTAACTGCAGCAGTTTTGAGGGCAGTAGGGGACACCCTGAAATGAAACATGCATTTACCAATGAGGCAACAGGAATACTAATTATGGATGAACATGTCTTAAGCAGAGATGTGGGGGCAGGATCAAGCAGACAGAAGGAGGAGTTAGACTTGTTAAGTTCAGAGATGGCAAGAGAGTCAACAGGCGAAAAACAAGTGAGTCTTGATGATGGAAATGGCAGATCAGCATGAGTGAGTGATTGAGGTGTGGAGAGGAAACTGTGATAGATTTGATCAGTTTCGGTATTAAAGAAATGTAAGAAAGCCTTACACTGTTCAGCTGTATTGGGACATTCTCGAGGAGGGGTTGGAGGAGTTTATTAACAATCCTAAAAAGAGTTCTAGGCCTGCACTTAGCACCATTTATGAGAGAGGAATAATAGTTGGAGCGAGCAGTGTTAAGGGCATCCCCATATTTACGTATGTGCTCAGTGTAAAGCTGTGAATGAACTATGATGCCCGCTTTGTTATAAAGCTGCTCAAGACGACAGCTAGTAGCTTTCATAGCTCTGAGCTCATCGGTGTACCAGGGACAGGAGTGGGAGACTGGAACCTTCCTAGTCCTTAAGGGAGCAAAGTTATCTAACAGTTGGGAAACACGGCTGTTGTAAAGGGAAACCATGTTTTCAGGACAGGGAAGACTATGCAGTTTAAAAAGAGATAAACACAGAAGGGAAGCAGCAAACAAATCAGAATTAACAGACCTAATGTTGCGATAGGAGACAGACTTTTTCTTGACAGATGTAGTGGTAATAATGCTAAAGTTGCATTCAATAAGCTTATGATCAGAAATACAATAGAGTGATCGTGAGACAGAGACATTATTCAAGCCATTTGAACAAAGCAAATCAAGAATATGACCCTGAGTATGAGTGGGAAAATCCACATGTTGTGTCAAGTCAAAACACCTTAAGTCAAGTTGAATTAAGAGAGCAGTTGATAGCAACATGAATATTAAAATCACCAAGTAAAATTACAGCAGGGCAAAGAGATGAGATTACAGTGAGAAGTTCATTAAATTCAGACAGAAAGTTCACCACAGATTTGGGAGGGCGATAAACTAACAACAGCAGCATAGGAGGGGAGGAAACCAGTTTAACAGCAATATATTCAAAAGGTGTGACTTCAAAAAAGGAGAGTTCCTTCATTGTCAAGGTAGATCTATAAACCACAGCCAGACCACCCCATTTTCCTGTTAACCTGGGTTTAGATATGTGGCGACAGCAAGTTTAAATGTAAATAGTCACCAGGTTGTTGCCAAGTTTCTGTAAGAAGAAATATGTCCACTTGCTTTTGGGAGATGAGGTCATTAATCAGTGAGGTCTTGTTAGTAATGGAGCGAGCATTCAAAAGGCAGAGTCTAAAGGTGGAACAGCAGGGAGAGAAGGGGCAGACACTTCCTGAAGAGGTCGAAGATGGCCCATGTTTATTCCTTGGACAGCCCTAGCATTACGCCAGTGAACACGGTGAGATGTCAATATAGTTGGAATTGACGAGTCTGAGCCATAGATTCGTGAGGGGCCTCTTTTAGACCAGTGAATATAGTGAGGATGCACAGTAATTCTAAGCAACTGGCAAAAACTGTAAGTCAGGGAGACCAATCGTAGATGACAGTCAAGATTTTTAAGTTCATATGGAGAATATATGAGCTGCATTGCCAAAAAAGTAGAAATGACAACACACAGCACAACTCCAAACCAGAGACAGAACAGGGTAAGAATATCCAGACAACACCATGTTAACTCCAGCTACACATATTAGCCAACCCAAATCTCGCTTCATACCCAGCTAGAAAAGGAAAAGCATAGTGGGCAGGCTGCACGTTCACAGGTCAGACTGGCAACTGCAAACGAAGCAAGAGTAGATTCATACTCGCCACAATGGCAGTAACAGGAGAGAAGGAAGAGAGCTCACTCAGGTGTGATCTAGGCAATCGCCAGTGGCATTCGTAAGTAAAATTCGAAAAGAAGGTAAAGGTGGAAAGTCCAACAGAACAAAACAAAACCAATACAACGACACCAGTGAGAAGCGGCAGCCAAACGCGCACAGCATACTCTCAACCTGAAGGGATGGAGATGTTTACATGTTGCATGTTTAATTATACCATCTATCCATGGTCGCGACAGTCCCAGCAAGCATCAAGCACGAGGCAGGAACAATCCCTGGAAGGGGTGCCAGCTCATCACTGCCACTGCGCCACAGCCACAGTACCCCACATGTTTAATTATTAACAATATACATTATTTAAATGAAGTTAACGATTTATCTGTAAAATGTAATATACATATTTTAATGGATTTCATCATAAAAATGATATCCAGTATACATCCTAATATTCTAACAGCAAATAGCTCCAAAAGGATAGCCAATCATCATCATTTGTAAATATGAGCTCTCTTCTATTGAATTGAATTGATTTCCTTTATTGTCATTCTATGGTACAATGAGATTCAATATGCAAATCCTCCATATACTTATTTTCCACAAAAGGATAAAAATAACAATAATAATAAATTGATAAAAACTGAAAAATATACAATATAAAAGCAAAAGTACAATAAATATGTACATATAGTGCAGATAGTGCAAATGGTTCATAAAGTGGCTCAGATTGTGCAGTGCTACAATTACATTTCAAGCTTATAGTGAGATAATTGTAATTATTAAGTACAAACAGTTCTATCAGGAGCACTTGATGGACTGATTGAGTGCGTTTAGAGCTCTTGGGATGAGCTTTTCTGATCCTCGAGGTCCGTGCAGGAAAGGCTCTGAAGAATTTGCCAGATGGGAGAAGTTCAAATAGACTGCATGCATAGCTGAGTGGAATTCACGCAGATACTGGTGGCAGTGGCTGCTGTAAATGTCCTCCATGGCTGGAAGCTGTATCCCGATAATCCTCTGTGCTCTCATCACAACCCGTCGTAGAGCCTTCCGAACATCTTCTGCATAGCTGTGATACCACACTCAGATACAATGGGTTAAAATTCTCTGAGTGGTGCACTGATGGTGATAGCTCTAAAGCAGCTATGGTATTTGTAATAGTTTGATCATTCCATGCGCCATTATATTGTTACAGAATGATTACAGTCAAGTGAATTAAATTTGTAATCAATGTACAATTAATTTTGGTCTTTTTGATAAATTCCACATCATGAATATGACGAATATGAAAAAGAAGGAAAATGACACAGAAACAGTAGCACTGCTTTGATGCAGGGTGCTGCCAGTTTGCAAAACCAAGCAGAAAAGTCCATACGCCATGTGTGTGGCTTTATGCAACGTTTACTTTTTATACATCTCAAAGCGAGCACGGGAACGGGTGTACGCAACATTTTTGTGTGTACGCACCATTTAAGCTTAAGGTCCCTGGTCTTGTATTACTGGTATCATGTGGAACGCATGCCAACTTTGCATTAAACAATTACTTTTAACTTTTGTTACAGCAGACAGGAGAGTTGCATTGCATAGTTTTGAAGGGTATAATTGGCCACTTGTTCTGTGTTCAGTTTGATTTTGTTCAACCCGCCCTTGTCTCTACTAACACCACCACCACCACCACCCACCTTCCAGTCAAGGAAAGTCTGAACATCCAAACTCTTTGTGTGACTTTTCTTTTTAAATCCAAGGCTACTAGTATATTCTACCTAATAGTTTCACAAGCCATTCAGATATTTCAGAGTGCTGTTAACTAACTTTTGCATTGGTACTCCAACATGCCATTTTTTAATACAGCACTTCATATTGTGGGTCAGCCTATTTTATTTCCACATTGAGCCTCTCTTGAAATGTGCACACTGGGAGACTTGACTAATGATTTGCAGCTTCTTATGTTTCTGTCTCTTGGCTCACATTTTCCATTCCTCACTCCTCCTTTTATCTGTGGATCAGATCTGTACTCAGAACATGTGAAATTATTCTTTCTGCTCTGTTGCTGGCACATCTTGTGTGCAACTTTGCTTCTCTTTCAGCCTGTTTCTGCTATGTGTGACCTTCTGTTTGATGGTGGCAGAATGCCTGTGCCTTTAATAGGAAAATGGGCTTCAGATCTTCCCTCCTCTTATTCCATGTGCTTGTGTAGTTCTTTAAAAAATGTTAAGCTTACATCAAAAAATATCCTAATCACCAATACATTTAATACCATTTTGCTCATTGGACTTCTGACCTGTTCTATAAACTTTGCTCACTTAACACTTTGGGTCTGTCCTGCTATGGCTGCTCTCTGGTCATCTGTCTCCACTTATGTTTCCACTATTCTCAGTATTAACTGTCCCCTGCTCTCCGCAGTTATCATTGCTTTTAGATTTCTTTGCCTTTTTTCTGCTTATTATCAGTGAGTTGTTTCTTTATGTTAAGTTGCTGCTGAAATCTTATTGGTCCCTAGGAGGAAGAATCCCGCTAGTACAACATAAATTCTTTTCTTTATTCCTTTTTAAACTAATTATGCTAAGCGGTCTTTTTGACAAGATAGTTTCAAATTGGAAGGATATTACTTTGCTGGTCAAAGACTACAGTAGTGTGGGACGTTCTTTGTTAAATATATGTAAGTTTGCTTTTCTTTGCTATTCTGTCCTTCAGTCTCTCTCCCAACACCAACCAAAGACCCCATAATTCCCTCTCATCTGGGAAATTTTATTTTTGCTCCAGTTATAGGGGTGAGGGAAAGAGTTGAGGCTGGTATGGAAGGAAGGGAGATGGAAGATTACTTCTCTTATTTGATGTTACTTTTCTTACACCCTTTAATACATTCAAAGTATTCATTTCAATTTCAGTAAAAAAATATGTATAAAAGAAAATTTGTCCTGATAAAAAAATGTGTAATAAGAACACTGGATGAAGAAGAAGCATATAAATATTACTGTAGACAATAAAGACTGATTTGATGGGATGGATCTCAGTCTATCTGTAAATTATGAGGATTTTTCTAATATTGTGAGTTTTTGCCATTTTTGGCAGAACAATAACAACTGCCGACTACAAAGATTTTGATACAGAATGATCCACCGCTATTGAACATAGACACAGCATTTGTAACAGCATAAAGTTACATTAAATGAAATTCAAGTACGCTAACTCACTACAGACTAGGGCTGCTGTTTTTGTTTTCAAATTTCAAATACAGTAATATGTTTATTGAAGTTTGCATTCAAAATTAGTTTGAAGTTTTCACGTTTGCATTTGGTATCTCATTAAACGCTGTGAGACATTTCATGTACACTAAACCCAGAAAGGATAACATCTCAAAAAAATGAAAGCTAGGCCTACGCTCCACCAAAGATCTGAGGCAAAAGTATAAGCCTCGTGCCTTCAAGAAATTCAGCTCCAAACTAAAGGTGCAGGCTTATGGCCTACATAGGATCAATAGTGGGACATAGGGTTTCAAATAAAGATAAAAATGTCTTCAAATAAACAGGGTAGAGCTCTAAAGAAAACAATCTGTGCACAGTTTTTTTTAAATTTTAAAATCAAAAAGTTAACAAAAAGGACTTGATGTTGAACAAACAGAGATGGGATTCCAAAAACACTTTCATATCAGCTAGAAGTCTAAAGCCAGGGAAATAAATATCAAAATACCAAACACAAAACCAAGGAACAGGAGAACAAGCTAAAGCAGGCAGTGCACGGGCTGTTGCTTGTTAAATAAAATTGGAGTCACATGGTGAGATGTGTGCCATGTTGAAGTAGTGGCTGGTCCTCCTGCCTGCACTTCTGGAATCCTCCATTTCAACCTCTGCTCTGATCTGCTGTGCCTTTGCCAAGTGACCACGAGGTATTGGATTATTTTGGTTTTTTTTTTCTTCTGAAAACTGTCTCAATCTCATTACACTGGCTGCCTGTCTCACATAGAATTGATTTCAAGGTTCTATTAAATAATTAGAAGGCTTTGAGTATTTTAGAACCTGCCTGTATTTTGGAGTGTCTGCTCCCAACATTTCTTTTCTCAAACGTTGCTTTGCTTTTTATTCCAAGATCAACCATAAAAACCGGCAGCTTTCAGTGTCAGGCTACAAATGTTGATCATTTCAAAATTTCTAATTTGGCTTTTTTTAATTACTTGCATTGGTTGTAATAGATTAGAAATAGTACTGTGTACAGTTTGTCAGATCTGCACTGGGCAGGAACTTCTGCTGTTTCTCTGTTGTCTTTTTCCAGTTTATTGCAGTGGTGCCCACTGTCTGTTACATCAACGCAAACTGCCTGTGTTGCCGGAGAGAAGAAAAGTTCACAAGACGTCCTGAAATGGAATTGTGATTGGACTGAGACGGCCACAATTGTGTATGCTGGGAAGTGCAGAGGGGGTTGTGTAGGCTTTGGCTTGGGACCCCCAGAGGTTTATTATCTCCAGCAACCTTGAAAGCTGCAAGTTTGTCTTTGTCCCCGGCCATTTGATCAGGCAGTGTATTTATTATAAAGGACAAGGACCCATCCATTTGCTTCTTATTTACTTTTATAATGCCTTCAATTTTCTTTGTAACTGTATATTTTTGTAGAGCAATTTGAGCTACACTTGTAAGCAAAGTTGATATGGAAAAGTTATTACTGAACAAACGTTAAGGGACAGATCAGGAAAAATGTCAGTTTACATAGAACACATTTTTATGGAATACTGAGTAGTATCTTGTTCATAAAGCTAAAATAGCATTTTCCTTTTTTTGAAAAATTTAATGATTCAATTTTTACTTTGTTCAAAATCTAGGCTAACATTTTTTTTTAAATACTAAAGGTAAAAATCTGAAAATATGTTTGTGTTGCCTTTCCCTAATAGATTTTAACATCTCCCCATTGTTGGCCATTTTCATTGTATTTGTGTTCTAGTTAAATGTGTATACACACACACACACACACACACACATATATATATATATATATATATATATATATATATATATATCTATCTATAATAATAAAAGGCAAAGCCCTCACTGACTGACTGACTCACTCACTCACTGACTGACCCACTCATCACTAATTCTCCAACTTCCCGTGTAGGTGGAAGGCTGAAATTTGGCAGGCTCATTCCTTACAGCTTACTTACAAAAGTTAGGCAGTTTTCATTTCAAAATTATACGCGTAATGGTCATAACTGGAACCTCTTTTTTGTCCATATACTGTAATGGTAGGCAGCAAGATGGCCGTAGGAGACTGAGTTGCGTGTCGCGTCATCACGCCTCCCACGTAATCACGTGAACTGACTGTGAACTCAGTACGTAGAAAAGAAGGAGGAGCCCCAAAGAGCGCAGAAGAAAACATTCATTACACAATTGACAAGGCAGCGAAACAATAAGAAGCGAGTGAGTGACGCATACAAGCATCTTCATAAGACACGAGGTATAAAAAAGCAAGGTGTAAACCGTAAGTCTAAATTAACTTTATACAAACGCTCCCGCTGCCGTTTGCAATACCATATTCGCGAGATACAACTTTAATGAGAAGACACGAGGTATAAAAAAGCACGGTGTAAACCGTAACCTTAACTTTATAGAAACGCTCCCGCTGCCGTTTGCAATGCCATATTCGCGAGATACAAGTTTAATGAGAAGACACGAGGTATAAACGAGAGTTTGCATCACTTTGTAACAGAGTTAAAATTGCTGTAGCGAGAAACTTTTAACTGCCGGGTCTTAGCTAACATTAAATAAACCCGTGGACATCGCAACATCACACAAGAGAGTGGCTCACGTGAAGTGACTGAACGCAGCAGGAGTGATCACTTCCATAAATCAAACCTGTTCAAAAAACACATTACACAATTGATAAGGTAGGAAAACAATATGAAACAAGGCACGGTATAAACCGTAACTTTAACTTTATACAAACGCTGCCGTTTGCAATACCATATTCGCCCCTGCGAAGCGTGGTGATTTTGCTATATATATTTAACTATTTCAAGCATTGTATTACTAGGGTGTTGTACCGTGTTAGCCATTATGAATGTAGAGAAAAGCCAAGCAAAATGACACCTTTTATTGGCTAACTAGAAAGATTACAATATGCAAGCTTTCGAGGCAACTCAGGCCCCTTCTTCAGGCAAGATGTAATCATGATCTGCTTCTCGCAACTGAAAGAGGGCACCGTGGCAGAAGTTAGCCGACTTGCTCACCAACCACAAGCGTTACCTGGTAGGTAACCACCCATACAATCAGATTGTGAATCAGACTACGAATGCCTGCAATGTAATTACCCCGATCTACATGCTGTCAAATGAACGAACCTCACGCCGTGGCACAACGTTAGGGGCTTCGCCTCTACGTCCGAGGATCGATTCCCGTAAGGGAGTGCAGTGACTGTGTACTCCTGATGAGCCCACAATTACGGCGAAACACGTGTCGCATACTATGCATCTTCAAAGCACGGTGTAAACAGTAAGTTTAAATTGAGTTTATAGAAACGCTCCCGCTGCCGTTTGCAATACCATATTAGATGACTTTGTAACAGAGTTAAAATTGCTGGAGTGATAAATTTTTAACTGCCGGGTCATGTCGCGTGTTCTTGGGTAGGTACACCAAAAAATGTATACATTTATGCATGTAATGGGCAAACAAAAAATGTACTATACCCAAAAGCAGTACAGTAGTACTCAATGTATCTTTACTTCTTAAATGTTAATGTTTTACTGTTTAATAATTTATACGCTTCTTATATATTATTCAGATTCTTTTATCAAAATACCAGTAACAGCGCACTGCACGATAACGTGGAGTGAATACACTTGACATGACCATTCATAGTATTTATCCTCTTTCTCTGTACGTTTACCATTCGTTTGCTCAGACGTTGATGCGCTTGCTGCTTAATGAGCAGCTCTTGACCCTACCGTCCCGCTGCTTCTCTTCTTTCGTCGGCATCTTTTCCCGTTAAAACTGATTTTTTTTGAAACTTACTATGTTTTCTTTAATTTTTCAGTTAAGCTGGCACTTAAGTCTTCAATCTGCCTCAAGAATGATTAGCGAAGGTGGTAGACAATGAAAACGTCAGCCCTACGCATCCACCACGCACGCACTGGTGCGCGCAGCTCTCAGTTGATTCTACAATAACATAAAATAAAGATAAAAAGAGTAATAACTTGCAGCACCGCTATTCAATTACACTTGCCTAACGCCTCAAATAAGGGGAAATACTGTGGGATCTGGGCAACCGTCAAAGCAGCAATCACAAGCCCGATTAGAAAGCAGGAAGCTGTGATTTGTCGTCTCCCTCCCATGTAACAATCACAGCCCGTGTTGCAACGCACTATGTATGTATATGTATATATGTGTATGTGTGTGTATATGTATGTGTGTATATATATATATATATATATATATGTGTTCATATGTGTGGGAAAGCGAATAGTAGACGTGACGTAGTATCTGTGTACCAAATTTCAAGTCAATAGGTGAAACGGTTTGTGAGCTACAGCTGATTTAAAATCCTGGACAGACAAACAAATAGCCACGGTAGTGTTTTATAGAAGAACATTTTAATGTTTAATAATTTATATTTATATGCAATGTGCTTCTTATATATTACTTCATATTCTCAAATGATAATGATGTTAATGTTGTTTATATTGATTTCTATGTTATTGTAAGTGCTCTTTATTTGTGGAAAAATAAATTTGGCAATTAAACTTATTTTATACATACATTTTATTTTTTTCTCTTGCACTCAGTGAGCGAATCCACTGGGTAATCAGCTATATATAAATATATATATATATATATATATATATATATATATATATATATATATAGATATATAGATATATATAGATATATAGATATATAGATATATATATAGATATATATATATATATATATATATATATATATATAGATATATATAGATATAGATATAGATATATAGATATAGATATAGATATATATATATAGATATAGATATATATATATAGATATATATATATATATATATAGATATATATATGTGTATGTATGTAGATATACAAATATGTATATATGTGTATATATGTTTATATATATGTACATATACAAATATGTATATGTATATATATGTATATGTGTCTGCATGTGTGTGTGTATATATATGTAGATATACAAATATGTATATGTATATATATGTATATGTGTCTGCATGTGTGTGTGTATATATATATGTTGATATATGTATATATATATGTGGATGTGTATATGTATATATTTATGTATATACAGTATGTTTATGTATATATATGTTTACATAACCTCTTTAACACACTACTTCTCCGCTGCGAAGCGCGGGTATTTTGCTAGTATATATATATATATATATATATATATATATATATATATATATATATATATATATATATATATATGTATACACATATATATGTGTGTGTGTGTGTGTATATATATACACATATATATGTGTGTGTGTGTGTGTGTGTGTGTGTGTGCATAATTTTTTTTGACAAATATTGTTCAGATATTTCACTTGTTATTTTTAAACATCAATAAAAAATGTATAAAAAAAAGTGTATTATGTTTCCTTTTTTTAAAGTTATAAAAATGAAGTAGCTCTGTATTAATATAGGTGAATAAAACCATTCACATGAGATGAGTCTGCACACAAACGACATTGGTGTGTTAAGTTCATTAAACTTGTAAGAAAGAATGTCACTGCCCTATGTTCACATAGTGTTAACCATAAACTGAACTACTTCGTGCTGTTTATTTTCTGCTCAGTTATTGCAGAATATTTTATTTTACAGCTGTTACATTCAGTTCAGTTTTATTGTAGACTAGCAAAATACCCGCGCTTCGCAGCGGAGAAGTAGTGTGTTAAAGAGGTTATGAAAAAAAAAGGAAACATTTTAAAAATAATGTAACATGATTGTCAATGTAATTGTGTTGTCATTGTTATAACTGTTGCTGTCTTTTTTATATATATATATATATATATATATATTATATATATATATATATATATTATATATATAATATACACACACACATAAACATTTATATACATATACATATATATACATATCTACATATACACATCTACATATATATACACACATACATAAACACACACATAAGAGTTACTGACTGAAACGGGCTTTCATTGACAATCATGTTACGTTATTTTTAAAATGTTTCCTTTTTTTTTCATAACCTCTTTAACACACTACTTCTCCGCTGCGAAGCATGGGTATTTTGCTAGTATATATATATATATATATATATATATATATATATATATATATATATATATATATATATATATATATACATATACACACATACATGCAGTTTTAATAACACAGAAATCAATATAAACATTAACATCATTATCATATGAGAATATGAAGTAATATATAAGAAGCACATTTCATATAAATATAAATTATTAAACAGTAAAATCTTCTTCTGTAATTTGCTACCGTGGCAATTTGTGTGTCTGTCCAGGATTTTAAATGACCTGTACCTCGCAAACCGTTTCACCTATACACTTCAAATGTGGTACACATATAGTACGTCACGTCTACTATCTTTTTATGTTTATTTTATTTTATTGTAGAATCAACTCCTATCTGCGCACAGCAGGGCAGCCGTGGGCGGATGCGTATGGTGTATTCACTCCATGTTATCGTGCATTGCGCTGTCAGTGGTATTTTGATAAAAGAATTTGAACAACATATAAGAAGCGTATAAATTATTAAACAGTAAAACATTAACATTTAAGAAGTAAAGTTACATTAAGTACTACTGCAGTGCCTTCGGGTATACCTCATTTTTTGTTTGCCCATTACATGCTTAAATGTATAAATTTTTTGGTGCACCTACCCGAGAACACGCGACATATAACCGAGCGTGGGAGAAGCATGGATTTTAAACACGCGTTGAGTTGATCTGCTGGTCTCCCTCGTGGAATAACTGGTAATGTTTGACTAAAATCTACAGCGAGTAAAATGACATTACCTCCTATTTTTTTTTTTTTACGATCTCTGAGATCTTGCTTTTTTCGGTTCAAGGCTTCATAAGCTCTTTTATGTTGTATGGTGTACTTATCCCAAACCATCATCTTTGAATGTTGCAAGACTTTCGCCTTGTATGTAGATCGGGGTAATTACATTCATTGCATTCCTAGTCTGAATCACAATGTGATTGTATGGGTGGTTACCTGGCACTGTAGGGTTGCCACCCGTCCTTTAAAATACGGAATGGTGCCGTGTTTGAGAATGAAATTGCGTGTCCCGTTTTGAATCAATAATAAAAAAATTTTTTTTTAAAGCAGCGTCTCATGCAAATCATCCCACACGCATTTTATGAAGATGCCTCCTTTCCTACTTTTGATTGGGTAATACTTGATGTCATCGTTAGTTTGATTGGTGTTTTTAACTGTCCAGTGAGGAGGGCGTGTCTTTTAAGTACAGTCTGCAAAGTGTTGGCACTGAGATGTGGCGTCAGCGCCATAGCTGAAGCCCCTAACGTTGCGGTCAGCAAGTCGGCTAACATCCGCCATGTGCCGTCTTTCAGTTGCGAGAAGCAGATCATAGAATGGTTGAAACTGTTGCCCCCAACGTTGCGCCACGGCGTGTGGTTCGTTTATACCTCGTGTCTTCTCATTAAAGTTTTATCTCGCGAATATGTTATTGCAATCTGCAGCGGGAGCGTTTCTATAAACTTAATTTAAACTTACGTTTTACACCGTGCTTTGTTTCCCTTATGAACATGCTTGTATGCTTAAGTCGCTCCGTTCTCAATTGTTTAATTTTTTGCTGTTCGCTGTTTGCGGCTCTTCCTCCATTTTCCCCTACTTCGTTCTTTTCTCTCGCGAATATGTTATTGCAATCCTTAACGGGAGCGTTTCAATAAACTGATTGAAAATAGTTTTGCATTTACCTTTTTAGTAAAAGGCGAGCTTTTAAGCCTGAGAAATCACCCCGTAAATGCACACGTTTAATTGCACATGTGTTTATATGTATGGTTACACAGTATTAAAAGACAGTGAACAACGTCAGTTACCTTTGTTCCCGCGTTTGATAAAAGGTGAGCTTTTAAGCTTGAGAAATCACCCCGTAAATGCACACGTTTAATTGCACATGTGTTAATATTTATGCTTACACAGTATTAAAAGACAGTCAAAAATTAACGTCATTTACCTTCGTTCCCGCGTGTGACTCGTGCTGTAAATCTCTTCCTTGTTTTTAGTTCACGTGATTACGTAGGAGGCGTGATGACGCGATACGTGACTCCGCCTCCTCCATTACAGTGTATGGACAAAAAAATGTTCCAGTTATGACCATTACGCTTTGAATTTCGAAATGAAACCTGCCTAACTTTTGTAAGTAAGCTGTAAGGAATGAGCCTGCCAAATTTCAGCCTTCCACCTACACGGGAAGTTGGAGAATTAGTGATGAGTCAGTCAGTCAGTCAGTGAGTGAGTGAGTCAGTCAGTGAGGGCTTTGCCTTTTATTATTATAGATAGATAGATAGATACTTTATTAATCCCAATGGGAAATTCACATTCTTCAGCAGCAGCATACTGATACAATAAATAATATTAAATTAAAGAATGATAATAAAGCAGGTGAAAAACAGACAATAACTATGTATAATGTTGAATGTTAACATTTACCCCCCCCCCGGGTGGAATTAAAGAATCGCATAGTTTGGGGGAGGAACGATCTCCTCAATCTGTCAGTGGAGCAGGACAGTGACAGCAGTCTGTCGCTGAAGCTGCTCTTCTGTCTGGAGATGATACTATTAAGTGGATGCAGTGGATTCTCCATAATTGATAGGAGCCTGCTGAGCGCCCTTTGCTCTGCCACAGATGTTAAACTGTCTACAATAGAGCTTGCCTTCCTCACCAGTTTGTCCAGGTGTGAGGCATCTTTCCTCTTAATGCTGCCTCCCCAGCACACCACCGCGTAGAAGAGGGCGCTCGCCACAACTGTCTGATAGAACATCTGCAGCATCTTATTGCAGATGTTGAAGGACGCCAGCCTTCTAAGGTAGTATAACCGGCTCTGTCCTTTCTTGCACAACGCATCAGTATTGGCAGTCCAGTCTAATTTATCATCCAGCTGCACTCCCAGATATTTATAGGTCTGCACCATCTGCACACAGTCACCTTTGATGATCACTGAGTCAATGAGGGGTCTGGGCCTCCTAAAATCCACCACCAGCTCCTTGGTTTTGCTGGTGTTCAGGTGTAGGTGGTTTGAGTCGCACCATTTAACAAAGTCATTGATTAGGTCCCTATACTCCTCCTCCAGCCCATTCCTGATGCAGCCCATGATAGCAGTGTCATCAGCGAACTTTTGCACGTGGCAGGACTCCGAGTTGTATTGGAAGTCCGATGTATATAGGCTGAACAGGACCAGAGAAAGTACAGTCCCCTGTGGCGCTCCTGTGTTGCTGACCACAATGTCAGACGTGCAGTTCCCAAGACGCACATACTGAGGTCTGTCTTTAAGATAGTCCACGATCCATGCCACTAGGAATGAATCTAATCCCATCTCTGTCAGCTTGTCCCTAAGGAGCAGAGGTTGGATTGTGTTGAAGGCACTAGAGAAGTCTAGAAACATAATTCTTACAGCACCACTGCCTCTGTCCAAGTGAGAGAGGGATCGGTGTAGCATGTAGATGATGGCATCCTCCGCTCCCACCTTCTCCTGATATGCAAACTGCAGAGGGTCAAGGGCGTGTTGAACCTGTGGCCTAAGATGGTGAAGCAGCAGCATCTCCATGGTCTTCATCACATGTGATGTCAGAGCAACAGGCCAAAAGTCATTCAGCTCACTAGGATGTCATACCTTTGGGACGGGGGTGATACAAGATGTTTTCCAAAGCCTCGGGACTCTCCCCTGTTCCAGGCTCAGGTTGAAGATGCGCTGTAGAGGACCGCCCAGCTCCGATGCACAGACCTTCAGCAGTCGTGGCGATACTCCATCTGGACCCGCTGCTTTGCTGGCACGAATTTTTAATTAATTTTGTAATAGGTAGATTTGGTTTCTCAGGGGGGTTTTACAGAGACATCTAGAAAAAACATTAAAAACACATCACTAAGAACAAACATATTACAAATACGAACTATAACAGCAAGCACTTACTGTAAAAAAAATTATTCAAGTGATAACAGCTCACTCACTTAATTTAAGTCTGTGGATGTAAAGTTAAACTTCTTTTTAAGATTAATAGCCATTGGAATAAATGAGGATTTGAACCGGTGGCTTTATACTCTTGATTCCTTCAGCATCTGACCTGATTGCACAACTGAGAATGAATTAAAGAATCTTAGCAAGTGGACTGTCACAGTTAACACTAAGGGGAGCAGACAGCACAATGCCATTCCACACAGTGTTAATTCTTTTCTTTTGTTGATAAAGGACCATTCATATCTATAAAACTGGTTGACTACATTAGGTTTTGTAAACCTGATGCCTTAAGATAAATGGCAATTTTATTTTAATGATAATTGATATCAAAAGATGTTTTTAAACAAACACAATTTGTCCATAGAAGAAAACTGCAACAATACATCAAAACGGAAAGGGGACTTTATATAATTTATTACATGAGTGGAAAAATAAAAACACTACATACTTATATATATATATATGTGTGTGTGTGTACACACACAGTACCTGCCAAATAATACAAAGAGTACACAACATGTGCTTCCCATTACGTTGGTCGAACCTTGGACGTCTACGTTTCGCTACGAAAGCTTCTTCGTTTATTTTGCAGGATGAATATTTTCATTATGGTCAACTAATGTGGAGCTAAAAAGAATATACCGTAATGTCAAGTTGTGAATCGGCATGCACAGTTCAGATCGGGAAGGGCCGTTAAGTGGATTATTTTGTTTCTTTTTTCATTAAACGCACGTTGCCTGCCCGATCTGCGCGCGCGTGCGTATTGAAAGGCTGCGTCACCGCACACTTTACGGTGCTGCCCAATCTGTTTGACGCATGCGTGAACACTTTACGGCATGTTAGGCTTTCAATACGCCTGCGTGCGCGGATCGGACAGTCACGCTGATCGGTTAGATACAGGCATAACCGGACAGTGCGACTGGCTGTATATCAGAGATGCGGAGTGTTACTGGCAATCGAGTGACTGACTGAAAGTGTCCAGCTTTCCGGAGAAGCAAGTCCCCAAAAGACAAACGGTAGGCACTTGTATGCTGTTAGCAATCGAAAAGTGCAAAACTGGTGCCGGAGATATATTTTGTAGTAATAGAATAGAAGGTTCACGAGCTCATAATCTTTGTTGTGCGCTTTTGTCTCTGCACAGAATGGCGTTCGAATGGCCACGGAGTAGGAGCCCATCCGTAGTCAGAGGGTGCAGAAAAGCGAGAGCACCGAGGCGTGTGCTGTTTTTACGAGTCTCTCTTTTTAACGAGTCTGAAGTTCCACATTAAATGTTGCAGTATTTTGGTTATGCAATCCGTAGATGGCGTTGTTTACCTATTATTTAAAATTATATTTGAATGGTCTAACGACACATCCTTCTCAATTCAAATGGTTTTTGAGTTTTACACCTTTTTTGACTATAAATCACACGTGTCCTAGTATATATTTACTGAACTAGAAGAAATGCTGCCGCCGACTTTAACCGTGTTTTTTGAGAAGACTATAGGATGGCTGTCTGAGCAGAACGTGACATGGATTTACTTTCCTGTTTTACACTGTCTTAACAATTAGGACACTTAGACATGAAAATACGTGTGTCTTAATGGATATATTCTAAGTCAGAAGTCATTTTACTATGGAATTTTAATTGTGGCACTCAGAACACGGCATGTGTGAATCGATTGTCAACCGACAGCAGGTTCTGCTCAGTTTTTGTGAACTCTTCTGTTACACTTTATCAGAATTATGATGCAGATAATTATGACGTCCTCATGATGCTGCAGTATATGATGGTGGAGTGGTGCTATCAGCTACAAAGTTTCTGGGTACATACATTTTGAGAAGAATTGAATTATTTGGAAGTTTTGCTAGTGAGTCAGTGTCTTGCATGTTTTTGAATGGTGGTTAGTGTTTTAGACTTGGCTATCTGTTTTTTTGTTTGGACTTTGTGGCTGTCCTGGCCTAATTGCAAAATCAATCTGGCAACGTGCCTTGCCATTTTCAGACATGGGCAGCAAATTGAGCGAGTTGCTCCAAAAGTCATTAGGCAAGATACATACAGCAGCAGAAACACATAAAACAAAAGATACAGACTCGCAGGAGAAACAATACATTCAAGCAATCTATAAATAAATAATAATTGTTCTGAAATTGCAAAATGAAATTGGAGTATCTGCATTTAGTTTGGGATGTTTGGAGAAAGCACTGAGTTGTCTGATAGCAGCAAGCAGAAAAGATGCTCATTAGTAGACAGTAGTAGAATTAGCCCATGCCTAAAATTGTTTACGAAGAGCACCTCCTGCAGCGATTGGAGGAGATTTTTCATCAGGGCATCCAATTTTGCCACCATTATGTTTTCCACAGTAGCTTTCAGTGTGTCCAGGGAGTGGGCTTTTCTGATTAGTTTGTACAGGTATTGTGTATCTTTTGAGCTCAAGTTGCTTCCCCAGGACACAACATAGAAGAAGATACTGGCTACTATTGACTTTTCCAGAAGCTTGCTACATACATCAAAAGACGTAAGTCTTCGTAGAAAGTATCGTCTGCCTTGACCCTTCTTGTAACACTCCTATGTTTTGTCGGACCAACCCAGTTTGCTCTTTATATGAACCCCCAGGTGCTTGTAGCTGTGCACCTCTTCCATGTCCACATCAGAGGCTCTTTAATGCACTGGAAATCTACCACTAGCTTTTTTGTCTTGCTGATTTTGGGTTGTAGGTGGTTTTCCCTGCACCACAAAATGAATTTCTCCATGAGCCTCCTGTGCTCTGACTCATCTACTGTTATTACTGCAGCCTATGATGGAGGAGCATTTGTAGGTTGTAAGTGGAAGTCCTTGAACCTCACAAACTGCTGTCTGTTGGTAAAGAAGTCCATGATCCAGGTGATTGTGCGGGCATCAAGATGTAAGGCCTTGAGCTTTTCCCTAGTCTGTGAGGTAGAATGATGTTAAAGGAATTGGACAAATCAAGGAGTATTATCCTGACTATGGTGCTGGCCTTGTGGGAGTAGGCTCTGTGGAGCAAGTAGATCACAGTGTCTTCCACACCTGTATGTGTCTGAGTATTTTTAGGACCAGCTTCGTGATTTGTGAAGTAAGAGCAACTGGTCTGAAGTGCTTAGGATCACTGGAATGTCCTTTCTTTGGTGCTGGGGCCACACAGTTATGAAGGTTCCCTAGCTGAGTAGGTTTTTCACAGCTAGGGAACCTACTAGAAACTCTTGGAAAGGGAGAACAGGTGCTGAAGGACCCCACATATCTGTCTGGCACAAGGTTTTCAGCACTCTGCGGTTGATTCCTTCTAGCCCTGAATCCTTATTAATGCAAAGTTTTCCCAGCCCTCTCCTCACTTGAGCAGCAGAGACATACAGTTCAGGAAGTGGAAGAGGGCTGGAGACCACAAGTGTTATGTCATTGTAGGGGAAGGTCATGCAGGGTAAAGATGGCAGTTGGCAATCCAGAACCTCCTGAGCTTGCTCTCAGAGACTAGCAGTTTTGGGGGAGGGTTGGATTGACAAGGCTGAGTCAAACCTGTTGAAGAATTGGTTCACTTCATTAGTTCTGTTCCTGTTCTAGAAAGTTGATTCAGTTCATCTGGACATAGTCCTTTTCCAGGGAGATACGTTACATCACTCATCCAAGTGACTTCCTCAGTCTCAGTTGACTGCAGGTTTCTCCAACCTTATAAACAGTACCTTTGCATAGTGACCGAAACTAGCACCATTGACTAACAATGGGCAGTGTGATAAATGATATGAAATTGTCCATTGATCAATGGCCATGAGTACCGTTCACAGAGAGTTGGGAATGGCTGTAATCACAGCATTGAAAGATGTACCCTTAGGCCCCCTCCTCGGTTCAGAGATGGATGTTCCTTTTTCAAGTAAATGGCCTCCTTGACTCCTCGCTCAAACCAGCGTTCCTCCCTGTCCGGGATGTGCACTTCTTCATCACTGAAATAATGACCACTGTCCTCTAGGTGTAAATAGACTGCACAGTCCTGGCCTGACAAGGTAGCTCTTCTGTGTTGTGCCATCCGCTTCGCCAGTGGTTGTTTGGTTTCCCCGATGTATAATTCACAGGAATCCTCTTGGCACTTAAATGCGTAAACTATATTATTCTGTCTGTGCCAGGGCACCCGGTCCTTGGGGTGGATCAATTTTTGCCATAGCGTGTTTTGGGGTTTGAAAGCCACAGAGACCGGTGGCCTCATGTGTAAACGGTGTGTAGAAATACAGTATCAGTTTCCACGCTCCAATCGCGATGTATAAAATCTAAACTTGGCGTAAAGCCACGCACATTTCCACGGTACCTCATATTCTGGCGTACACAAGTTCTCCGCTCGGTTTTGCAGACTGGCGGCACCCAGCGTCAAAGCAGTGCTACTGTTCCTGTGTGGTTACCCTTTCTTTTTCAGATCCACATCCCTGACGCGGCTTTATAAATACACTGAAATTAACCGCATATGGTGTATTAGTTTAATGCATCTGATTGTAATTAACCAGTAACAATATAATGGTCCACGGAATGGTCAAACTATTCCAAATACCATAGCTGCTTTAGCGTTGTTACTCTCACTGCACCTTCTTTTTCTTCTTTCAGCTGCTCCCATTAGAGGTTGCCACAGCGGATCATCTTTTTTCATATTACTCTCTCTGCACCACTTGGAGAAGCTAATTGGAAAGAGAATTATCGGTGTACAGCATCAAGCACACACTGCCTCAGCCATGCTTCCTATTTGAACTGCTTCTCGCACGGCAAACGCTTCAAAACCTTCCCTGTACAGACCGCGCGGTTCAGAAAGAGTTTCATCCCAAGAGCTCTAAACGCAATCAATCCGTTCATCAAGTGCTCCTTGTAGATCTGTTTGTACTTAAGTACAATCACATCACTGTAAACTTGCACTACAGTTATAATATTGCACAACCTGAGCCACTTTATAAAGCACGTATTTACATACTGTATGATGATGATATCATTTTAAAGATGAAATGCTGCAAAATATATTTATTATATTATACAGATAAAACTTCATTTAAATAATCTATATTGTTAATAATTAAAGGACATGGTGTCGCTACGCTAGCAAGGATCTGGTGCTCTGTTCACAGATTGTTCCTGCCTTGCACTGTGTGCTTCACTGGGACTGGCTTGAGGGACAGAATAATTAAACATGTACTACAAAGATATTTCAATGTTCCTTAAAGGTTTTGAAGAATCTGCATTATAAGCTTACAGATGGCTTAATGTCTATGACAGAGCTGATTGTGTAGCGATTGGGTATTTGGAGAAAGAAAGGTAAGGACAGGAATTGGAGGTTAGTACGTTTGAAAGAGACAGTACTGCTGCAATAAATTAATCGAAGGTCGTGTACAAGCACTGCGCCACCGTATTCGCATGTTTAATAACATGCTTTAACTCCTGTCATCATGAAAATTATATCAAGTATACATCTCAGTATTTTAATTATTCAGAGAGCTGTAATATTACGAATGTAATGGATTCTGTGTCCTGTCGGAGGAAGACAAAACCCAGAAGCACATAGTGATTCACACACACAGAGCACATAGAAGATCAAATACAAAACAAAGCATTTAACGTGCTACTTTAGTTACGATGGGATTTGAGAAACTAGTAAATTAAACAATTTTAAGATGAAGTTTATGATGTTCTACTTTAATGACAAAATAAACTACGTGATTAAAGTGGAAATTTCGAGATTGAAGTTGACATTTCGTGCTTTTTTTCCCCACTGTGTGCCTATTTTTTTTTTCTCTGTACCCTAATAAGCTTTCATATGACACTCAGACGGTGGGCTACGACTCGCCTTTTCACGGCGACTTTGATATGTGACAACTTTTTTTTATTTAGGGCACTGTGCGACTTTGTGAACTTGAGCTTTCGAGTTTCTCCAACACGCTACGTCACTTGATTGACTTCCTTTTGTTGGTTTATACCACTGTTTAAATCAACAAATAGTATGTTTTTCTTTGCCTCCACTTGGTATTCGCTGAAATTCTATTTTTCCCCCGTGCTTTCCCATTGCCTTTTCACAGAACGCTGAGCTTAAGGGCTATTTATGTTAATTTGCATATTCAAAGAGGCATAATTCTGGGAGGAGTTGAGGCGTGACAGCAGGCGCGTGCAAGAGCATTACTTTTCACGCTGATTGGTATTTATGTAGCGGAAGAATGTGGAAGTTTATGTACATACAGATTCCTGCATCTGGATTTTTCTGTGCGTACGCACATTCCTGCTTTTGTGCTTATGCCATGTTATAGTGTAAGTTCTATGCGCGGCGTTATACATGAGGCCCCTGGTGTTTTCATAAAATGCGTCTCAGCTGTTCCTATACTCCTGACATATAAGGGATCACCAAAGGTTTTCGCATAGGCGGCGGTTGTCCTTCCTCTCTTGTATTGCTTAGAGCATTCTTTAGGCGTCTTCCTAAATTTTCTCAGGGCTTTTTTGATCTGATGTTCTTCTGCTTCCCTGGCCACTGTGTCTGTGGGTGTGGTGTTTGCTCTATGTTGTAGAGTCCTGATGACGTCTATTTTGTGCTCTAGTGGATGGTGAGAGTCAAACATTAAATACTGATGCATATGCATTGGTTTACAGTACACATCAACTTTCAAATGTCCTCCATTGCTGATGGAAATTTCACAATCTAAGAAAGCTAGCCTGTCACGTTTCATGTCCTTCCTGGTTGACTGGATATTTTTGTCCACTGAGTTGATGTGGTCATTGAATTGTGGAACCTCATGAGATTTCATTTTCACCCAGGTGCCGTCCACATACCTGAACCAATGGCTCGGTGGTGTTCCTGTATAGGATAATAGTGCCATCTTTTCCACTTCTTCCATATACGGATTGGCCACAATAAGTGAAACTGAGGAACCCATGGCGCACCCATGTTTCTGCCTGTAGTACTGGCCTTTGTATATGAAATATGTGGATTGAAGACACGGTTCCAAGAACAGACACACTTGGTCGGTGCTGAGAGTGGTCCTTTTACTGAGTGTGGGGTCATCCTGTAATCTCTTACGGACCACCTCCACTGCTTCCGTAACTGGAACACAAGTGAATAGAGATGTAACATGATATGAGACCATAATTTCCTCTGCCTCCATAATGACATCTCTCACCTTTTCCACAAAATTCAAAGTGTTCTGAATATGGTGTTTTGAGCTGCCTACCAACGGGTTGAGGACAGTGGCCAGGAACTTTGAGATGTTATATGTAACCGAATTGATCATGCAGACAATGGATCCTAATGGTGCATCCTGTTTATGTATCTTTGGTAAACCATACATACTTAGTGTAGCTTCCTCTGGGTATAATCTGTGGTATGAGGTCCGGTCAATCGCGTTGTCATGAACAATCACCTTTTTCCTGTAAACACTACTTGGGTCTCGTTTTAGGGGTTCACAAGTGTTTTTGTCGCTAAGCAGAGACAAAATTTTCTCATGATAGTCTGTCTGGTTTAGCAACATTGTGCACCTCCCTTTGTCTGCTGGACGGATGATGATGTTGTCATCCTTACTGAGTGCCATGAGAGCCTTCCTCTCCTCAATACTGATATTGGGTGCAGGGGGCTTAGCATTGCAGAGACATGCCAAAACTTTTATCCACAGTTGCTCTGCTTCCACATCTGCAATGTTGTTGTTTCTGATTGCTGAGTCTGTGGCTGTGATCAGTTCCACTAGCTGGATTTGTTTCGGTGTGACAGCAAAGTTTAACCCTTTAGCAAGGATGTTCTTTTCTGCTTGGGTGAGTTGTCTGTCAGATTCTTCACCCACTTGTCCACATCCTCGGTTTGTGTCTGGCATCCTTCTCTCTGTTGGCTGTAGAGGACACTCCCTATCGTATGCTGATGTTTCTGGCGCGCCACAAGTAGATCAAACTTCTTCTACTGCCTGGTCTTAGTCTTTTCGTGCTGTGCTAGCCAAGCCTTCTCAGTGAAAGAAGTCACTTGGATGAGTGATATAACGTATCTCCCTGGAAAAGAACTATGTCCAGATGAACTGAATCAACTTTCTAGAATTTCCTTACCTGGATTATTGAGCATGCATCGAGACATCTGTTCCTGTTCCTCTTTTCTGCATGTTTTTAGGCCTGCTGGTAGCCAGTTGTAGTCCTCATCCTGTTCCACACTTCCTTCACGTTGTTCTACTGTAACTTGTGCTCAAGTTTGTCTCTGTAGTAGGTATTCCTCTCACAGAGCTTCTTCCTCATTTCTGACTGCACCCATTTGATTTTCTTATTATCTCCAGACCTGAAGGCCCTATTGTTCTTATTCAGGAGAGCTTTCAAGTCTTTTGTGATCCATGGTTTGTTGTTGGGGAAAACAGCACACAGTGTCTTTGTGGGAATTGTGTTTTCCATACAAAACTTGATGTGGTCTTTGAAACAGTGCCTAAATCCCTCAAAGTCCCTCCGTGTCTTCACTGGGTGACTCACAAATCACTTTCCTGTCAATGAGAATGGGAGTATTGATTTTAGAAGGCAGTAAAGTACTAGGGGGCTCCGCCCCCTGCTCGCTTCGCTCGCCAACCCCTGGCGTTGGGGCATGACAAAGAGTGAGATGTATGAATTAGATATAGAATAGTGTGCAGGTTTGGTTGATGCCTATATAAATACAAAATAGAGTGTTTGGCATAGAGTAATGTTTTATTGGAATATTTCTCTGTATACAACATTAGTAGTAAAGATGGTGTCTTGTCTTTGAATGAGTCTTCCTTGGCATGGATCATTTTTAATTTTAACTTTAATGTGAGATGAACGTCGAACACATGAGAAGGCAAAATAAAGTTGTGCATGTCCAAAAACGGGTTCAGAGAGGTAGATGCCAACCTTGTCCATGGTTTGTCCTTGTGATTTGTTGCTGGTCATGGCAAATGCAGGTTTAATGGGGAACTGTCGGTGTTTCAATGTAAAAGGTAATTCTAGGTCAGAAGTCGTAAGGTCAATTCCAAGAATGAGAACAGTATTGTTAGCATGTGAATCTGAAAGAACTGTTGCTTGAATAACATCGTGTGTTATGGTGTTGATGACTAAACCGTGTGCCATTGTATAAACCCTGTTTAGTGTTAAGGTTTCTTAATAGCATGATTATTGTTCCGTTTTTAAGGGTAAGGTTGTGTTGTGGTCATTCGTCCGGGTTAATAGTGTTCAAATATTCTAATGGGAAATTCAGATGTTCATTGTCGTCATCAGAGTCAACTTTGTCAGAGCTTAGAAAGAGCCGTGTCTCTCCAGGAAGTAATGAAATGACCTGGTTAATAATGTGATTAACATTAATATTTTTTGGACATAATATAGTGCGTTGTGTTAACCACATATGCGAAAGCAGTGTGGGCCATTGCCTTTTGGTGTCCTGTTATGTTCTCTGGTAGATGCAAAAGCAAATGAACTATTGTAGGATCTAATGTAGTTCATAAAGTTTTTACTTTCAGGCACATCCTTAGTTAGAAGCTTCTGTAGATATTCAGGATATGAATGTAAAGGAGGCAGTCTAATCTGCCCCTTTTGACAACAACGTGTAAATTCATTATTTGTATTGCCAGTTGTTTCTTCTGTGAAGTTAAGTGAATGACAATGATTGCAAATGACATTCATTAATCCCAATGAATTTTCCTCAATAGTGGACTCATTATTGAAAGCGTTGTCAGCCAACTGGCGTAAGCGTTTAGCAGACGTCTGGTGTTGATGTCTGCGACGGGCATGTTTTGCTTGTGGTGTTTGAGTGCCGCGTTGTTGCATGTCCATTATTTGTGACGCGCTATTTTTGAGTTTTAATTGATCCGCCTCCGCTTTGCGCAAAGTCCGTTTCACTCTACGTCGTGCATTGTTTGTATCGTGCCTTGTCCGTTTTTGTATGTCGGTCAGTTGAGCTTTCTGCTTTTTGAGTCCTGCTTGCTTGTTTTCTGGCCGGTCATATGCGCGTTGCTTTGCTCCCTTTTTTGTATGTCTGAGACGCAAGCTCTTTCTTTTGAAATCGTGCTTGTTTTGATGCAGCACTTTGAGACGCGCGCTGTATGCATCTACGTTCAATGTGTCTGTTCATTTGGGCACGTCTCTGTAACGGGGTTACTTGAGCTTTGCGTTTTTTGATCCGAGACATTTTTTCTCACGTATTTTCCGAAGCGCATTGTATGCGCCGCCGTGTATTCTTTTTGTTTCATTCGTGTTCGTGTGTTTGGTTCCGTTATCCGATCCGAATAGTTTTGTACCCGTGACCGTGTATGCATGACTTGTTTGTTCCTCAGCGTGCGAAATATGGATAAGTATTAAGGAGGATAGCACTCACTGTTAATATGGAGCCTTTTCTCCAGTTGAACGGTTAATAGTGCTTTATTTTAATGAGATCCACCTATGCTGCCTAGTGTGAAGGTTTTGAGATGACGTATGTTTAATATGGACGTTTCCTTTAGATATGTGGCTTTGGGTGTCACTTCTTATTGATTGGGGGGGGGTGTGTGGGTGAGGATTGTTGTTGAGCGAGCGTCTTCTTTCGTTTTGTGTTCCAGGGGCTTGTTGAATCCCCCTCTTTGTGTGTGTCCCGTCCGTTGCTTGTAGGGTGTGTGGGGTGGTTTTGTGTTCTTTTTTTTTGTGTTCCAGGGGCTTGTTAAATCCCCCTCTTGGTGTGTATCCCGTCCGCCCTTTCTTGCGCCTGCGCAGTACGTCTTTTTGCAGCTACGGCCCATGGCCGGATGTGCCTGCGTCCATCATCCGGTTTAGCATTCTCGGTTAGTAATATGGATACATAAGCTATATATGACATTTACATTAAATTATTTAAAACTCACTTTCTAACCCCTGCACAGATTTTATACTAACAAACTATAAATGTGGCATATTGTTTTTGACATCTACTTTTGTGAAAAGCAAAAGTCATTTTTTCCAGCAATGTTCACAGACCTCAGAGTATTTCACATTTTATTGACCATATCATTGTTCCAGTAGGCCACAACTTTGTTGATATTTGGTAGCATTGCTTTAAAATTGTTTAACTTGAGCCAAACATTTTGGGTCACCTTCCACAAGCTTCTTACAATAAGTTGCTGGAATTTTAGCCCATTCCTCCAGACAGAGTTGTTGTAACTTGGGCAGGTTCATAGACCTCCTTGCTTGCACACACTTTTTCAGTTCCACCCACAAATTTTCAATCATATCGACCAATCCGGTACCTTGACATTTTTGATCTTAAGTCATTTTACCAGAACTTTGGAGGTCTGCTTGGAGTTGTTGTCCATTTGGAAGGCCCATTTGTGACTGAGCTTCAACTTCCTTGATGAGCTCTTTGAGATGTTGCTGCAGTACATCTCCATCATTTTCCTTCCTCATGATGTCATCTATTTTGTGGAGTGCAACATTCCCTCCTGCAGCATAGCACCCCTACAACATGATGCTCCCACCCCCTTGATTGATGGTTGTGATGGTGTTCTTTAGCTTGAAGGCCTCGCCCTTTTCTTCCGAACATGACAATGGTCATTATGGCCAAACAGTTTGATCTTGGGTTCATCAGACCAGAGGACTATTCTCCAGAAAGTGAGATCTTTGTCCCCATGTACCATTGTAAACTGCAGTTTGTCTTTTATGGTGGCTTTGGTTCAGTGGCTTCTTCCTTGCTGAGCAGCCTTTCAGGTTATGTCGAGATAGGACTGGTTTTTACTGTGGACTTGTCTACCTGTTTCCTCCAGCATCTCCACAAGGTGCTGTGTTGCTGTTCTGGGATTGATTTGCACTTTTCACGCCAAAGTTTGCTTTTCTCTAGGAGACAGAATACATGTCTTTCCTGAGTGGTATGATGGCTGTGTGGCTCCATGGTGTTTATGCTTGTGTATTATTGTTTGTACAGATGAACGTGGAACCTTCAGGCATTTGGAAATTGATCCCAAAGATGATCGAGATTTGTGGAGGTCCACAGTTTTTTTCTGAGGTCTTGACTGATTTCTGTTGATTTTCCCATTATGTCAAGCAGAGAGGCAGTGAGTCTGATGGTAGGCCTTAACATACATCCACACATTAGCTAATTAGGCTAATTCGCTATCAGAAGCTAATTGTCATTCATTCATGACACCATTTTCTGTAATTTTTCCAAGCTGTTTAAAGGCACAAGTATATGTAAAGTTTTGACCTACTGGAAAAAAATACTTTTGCCCTATGCAAAGTAGACATCTTAACCCGAACAATATGCCAAATTTATAGTTTGCTAATGTAAAATATGTCGAGGGGTTATAAAGTGAGTGTTAAAAGAATTCACTCTAAGGAGTGGGGGAGGGGTTGTTGAGCGAAGCGATCAAGACTAGATAATCTCGGACAGACACTTTGATGACATGCCCTACTTGCAAGCTTTTGGCAGACAAACTTCAGGTGCTCCCAGCTCTTTAAACAACGACAAGTAGAACACGCAGCTTGCCAGTAGCAGCTGCAGAAACCCAGCAGATGATCCGAGCACTTCTCCTTAGCATGCGTTCAGCCCTCATCCTCCCCCTCCTCCTCCTCCTCCTCCTTCAGAACACACAGAGCGACAAGCACAACAAGCATCTTGGTAGAAGCAGCACAAAGCCAGTAGCTGATCTGTCCACTTCTGCTTAGCATGCGTTCAGCTGCCCCCCCCCTTCACAAAGCGAGCGGCAGAGATGCGAAGTGGCAAAAGGACAGCTGCTGTACAGGCTTTTAAGTGATTGATGCAAAGTGTGACAAGCACAACACACAGCTGGCCAGGAGCTGCAGCAAGACACCAGCTGAGCCGATCGCATCTCTTTAGAGTGCGTTCAGACCCCCCCTCACGATGCGAGCAGCGTTATAAGTGCTGCGAGAAAGAGATGTAACCACGCCCGGGGCAGGAAATAAAGGACAAATATTGTTTTTACAAAAGTTTTAAGGTAAAAATGAAAATAATGCATATGTAACAATTCCCATAAAAATAATCTCTTTAAATTGTTTATCCGGTAAACCAAACCTGGGGTGGGCGAGCGAAGCAAGCAGGCGGTGGAGCCCCCTAATAATAATAATAGTATTAATAAATCCACAATGTAGCGGGGGCTTGATAGCTGAACCGTGATATAGCGGGGGAGTACTGTACTCACTTTTGTGACTACCAGGGAGCACACCAGCTCCTCAGTACCCGACACAACAGGCACAAACACAAGTGCAGCACAACGCAATGCTTTTATTCAGCTGTGGAAAACGCTTTTCGTTTGTGTCCCACCATGGCAGCACAGTATAATAAGCACTGATAAATACATCACAAAGCAATTTCTTTCTTTATTTCTCTCTCTCTCTCTCTCCATCTCTTGTCTGCCTCCACTCCTTCTCCAGCAAGCTTTGTGAGAAGTGTCCAGCTGCAGTCAGAACAGTTTTAGGCTTCGGACAGATGCAAGCACTTCAGACACTATGAGGTCCATAAATGGATGCGCCCTTTTGGAGCCATTCTCCTGTTTCACTGGTGAACTGACACCTGTATTACACGCCCCTCATGACGATTTCAATTCCCTTTAGTTTCTGCACTCAAATGTGGATTCAGCAGTTTATTAAACTTCTAAACTATCGAGTTCTCTCAGTTCTGAATTCGAAGAAGTTGTTTTGGTGTCCTATATTAGAAACAAATTGAACAAATAATCTTAACATTTTGTATTTTATAGTATACATTTTTTATCTGTGTTTGCCATGTCTCATTCATGAGACTGCACTTTCTAATACATTAGTTAAACGCTGCAGTCAACAGAGTAGTGGCTCTGTGGCTAAGGATTTACACTGGTTGACTCCACATAAAATGGGAAATGCTAAAGAAGAAGAATAAATTATATGCTGCACTCAGTATGATCAACACTACATATTCTTATAGACTCCGAATTGAATAAATCATATAATTTGTGAGGGGTGGCACGGTGGCGCAGTGGGTAGCGCTGCTGCCTCGCAGTTGGGAGACCTGGGGACCTGGGTTCGCTCTCCGGGTCCTCCCTGCGTGGAGTTTGCATGTTCTCCCCGTGTCTGCGTGGGTTTCCTCCGGGTACTCCGGTTTCCTCCCACAGTCCAAAGACATGCAGGTTAGGTGGATTGGCGTTTCTAAATTGGCCCTAGTGTGTGCTTGGTGTGTGGGTGTGTTTGTGTGTGTCCTGTGGTGGGCTGGCACCCTGCCCAGGATTGGTTCCCTGCCTTGTGCCCTGTGTTGGCTGGGATTGGCTCCAGCAGACCCCCGTGACCCTGTGTTTGGATTCAGCGGGTTGGAAAATGGATGGATGGATGGATATAATTTGTGTAAACAGTCAAAATATGTAATTCTATGCGCCAAACATTTAGGAGCTCTTTAGAGTACTGTCTTTGTGGTCCTCTCTGTGTTATATCATTAGTACTTTATTATTACTGGTGTACAAAATTTTACTATTTATATTAACGATGCATTGATCATGGCGGAGTTTATGCTCCAGAGGAATGATGCACTCGCCCTCAGAAGCACGAAGAGGTTGTGGCACGCGGCTGGGGGTGGTGCCCAGCCGGG